>NC_057814.1:224397480-224405323 GCF_018294505.1 Triticum aestivum | reverse complement strand
TATATAGCCGATGAATAAAAACGACGGAAACAGTGAAGACAATGCAAAGTTGAAGAAATTGAACAATTGAGGAATTTCAAAACTGAGGAAAAAAACTCAAATTGAAGATTTTCAACTTTTGGTGGTGGCGTGACCCACCGTATTAGAATGATGATTTCAGACACCGCGTACAATTGTCGTAGGGCTCTGAGAATAAAATTCTTCATTAATTTCTTCACACTTAGAGTGTTATTCTTCATTGATTAAAGAAAAACGTTTCTTCATGTGTTGCACATCTAAGTCATCAATTTTGCATAAGTGTTAGGATGAGTGTCTTTTTCAAAGAACATTCGAAGATTCTAAGATATTTGGCTCACACCACAACTTGCTAAATCTCTTCTCATCCAAGGGCTTTGTGAAGATTTCGGCTAGCTGTTCTTCAGTCTTCACATGCTCAATAGAAATGTCGCCCTTCAACACATGATCACGAAGAAGATGATGACGAATCTGAACGTGCTTGGTCTTCGAGTGCTGAACTGGGTTGTGAGCAATCTTGATGGCACTCTCTTTTTCACAGTAGAGAGGCACATTCTTCACGTTGACACCGTAGTCCTTGAGAGTTTGCTTCATCCACAACAGCTCGACGTTCTTCACGTTCTGGAATGAATTCTTCAGCAGATTCTTCGGTAGGAATGACATCCTCAGTAGCCTTGAACTTGATAGTTTCCTCAGGTGCTGGTTCATCTATCACAGAAGGTAGGTGCTCTTTTTGCGAGCCATTAGTTTCATCGAACCGCACATCTACAATTTCTACAACTTTGTGGTGCACGTTGTTGAAGACTCTGTAGGTGTGCGAGTCCTTTCCGTAACCAAGCATAAAACCCTCATGTGCTTTCGGTGCAAATTTAGAGTTGTGATGAGGATCTCTAATCCAACATTTAGCACCGAAGACTTTGAAATAACTCACATTGGGTTTCTTGTCAGTGAGGAGTTCGTAGGCAGTCTTCTTGAAGAATTTGTGAAGATATACTCTGTTGATGATGTGGCACGCAGTATAAATTGCCTCAATCCAGAAGTGTCGAGGCGTCTTGTACTCATCAAGCATAGTGCGAGCCATCTCAATAAGAGTCCTGTTTTTGTGCTCCACGACGCCATTCTGCTGAGGAGTATAAGGAGTAGATAACTCATGAGTAATACCAAGTTCATCAAGATAGTCATCAAGACCAGAGTTCTTGAACTCAGTTCCATTGTCACTTCTGATGTGCTTGATCTTCACACCAAAGTTGGTTGAAGCCCTCGAGGAAAATCGTTTGAAGACTTCCTGCACCTCATGTTTGTAAGTGACAATATGTACCCATGTGTAACGAGAGTAATCATCAACAATAACAAAGCCATATAGAGATGCATCATTTGTAACTGCAGAATAATGGTTAGGACCAAAGAGATCCATATGAAGCAATTCAAATGGTCGAGTGGTAGTCATCATAGTCTTTGCTGGATGTTTGGCCTTGGTCATCTTCCCAGCTTCACAGGCTCCGCATAAGTGATCTTTGAGGAATTTGACATTCTCAATGCCAATGACATGCTTCTTCTTCGCAAGCGTGTGCAAATTCCTCATGCCTGCATGATCAAGTCGTCGATGCCATAGCCAGCCTTCTGAAGCTTTTGCAAGTAGGCATACGGCTGGTTGTGGTCCTGTAGAGAAATCAACAATATACAGATCTCCTCTCCTAAAGCCTTCGAAGACTTTGGAATGGTCAGCTTCCATGATCACAACACAACGATACTTGCCAAAGACAACAACCATATCAAGATCACAAAGCATTGAGACAGACATGAGGTTGTATCCTAAGGACTCGACAAGCATGACTTTGTCCATGTGCCGATCCTTTGAGATAGCAACCTTACCTAGACCCAATACCTGACTTTTGCCTTTGTTAGGGAAGATGATATGCTTCAGATGCGATGGAGATAAGGGAGCATCCATCAATAGATTCTTGTCACCAGTCATGTGATTTGTACATCCACTATCGAGGACCCACTCATTGGCTTTGGGTTGATCATCCTGCAGATGAATTAGTGCAACTTACGAACTCATGTACCTCATCAGTGAAGAATATGACATCAATTCATCAGATCAATTTCATCAAGCAATAGAACAGATAAAGCAGTATGAGGACGTGAGAAATGAAAGTTCATTTCTTCATGATTAGCCTGCGTCCTTTCAGGCATTTTTCAGGTCTCCAGCAAATTCTTCATACGTTTTAGCATGTCTGGAGACCTGAACCTGCAGAAGAAATTAGTTCTTTTTCTTCACCACCCACATCTGAAGGGGTGGCAAAGAGTTCATCACTCTGCGAGCTCCATATGAGAAAGGTGGCATAGAAGCCAATCCAATTCGTTTCGCATAAGAGGAGTTAGAGTAAGCATACGAATAAGCAGAGAAATTCTTCGAGGACTTATGAACATAATGGTTAGAAGAGTAATGCTAATATTCATAGCCCTTAGCTCTTCCCTGCGAAATAGAGGTGTTAGCACGATGATAATCATATGAGGACTTTGATCCTTTTGAGGAATATGATCCACGTGAGGAATTTGGTCCGTATGAGGACTTGGATCCATATGAAGAATTTGGTCCATATGAAGAATTTGATCTGGGGCTCCTATTCTTCACAGGTGGTGTCATGAGGACATTCACCTGAAGACTTTCAAGGCATCTTTTGGGAACCCAGATTTTCTTCATAGGGGAACCGTTCCTGCAGTTAGTGCCAACATATCTAGCAAATACTTCACCATTCTGATTTTTGAACAGTTTATAATTGGAGTCAAATGACTCATCAGAGGAATGAGGAGATTCACATGTAAAGCCAGATAGATTAGATGGATCTACTGGAGGTCCCTTTGCAGTAACCCATGAGGTTTTGGGATACTGCTCAGGCTTCCAATAAGTACCATCAGCATTGAGTTTCCTCTCAAAGGCAATACCCTCTTTCCTAGGGTTCCTGTTGAGGATCTGCTTTTTAAGCACATCACAAAGGGTCTGATGCCCTTTGAGGCTTTTGTACATGCCTGCCATGTACAATTCCTTTAGCCCTGCATCATCAGTGATACTAGAAATGTCCTCAGATGAGGAATTAGTGATAGCAGAGACAGTTGAAGAATTTGTAGCATTAGAAGCATTTGAGCATTCAGGTGAAGAATTAGCAGATTCACGTTCAATGCATTTCAAACATGGAGGAACAAATTCTTCCCGAGAAGCGCTGATTTGTTGAGCAATTAATGAATCGTGCCCCTTCTGAAGATCTTCATAACTCACTCTTAGCTTTTCAAGATCTTGCTTTCTTTGAAGAAATTAATAAGAAAGCTTCTCATGATCAGATAAGAGAGTGTTATGATGACCTTGAAGGTTGCCAAACCTAGACTGGAGTCTCTGAAGATTTTCAGTCAAGGTTTTAGTGCGATCCATTTCTTCACCCAACATATCATCACTTTTGTCTAGCATGTTTGAACCTTTTCAAAAGCCTTTTGTTCTTTCACAGCAATCTTAGCAAGTTTAGAGTAGCTGGGCTCGAGGTTTTCATCAGATTCATTCTCACTTGATTCAGGGGAGGTATATTTGAGTACCTTGGCACCCTTTGCCATGAAGCAATAGGTGGGAGCGTAGTCATCATTGCCTTCATCAGCCTTGTTGGTGGAGCCATTTTCTTCAGAGTTGAAGATAGATTTGCTGACGAATGCAGTAGCAAGAGCTAGACTCGCCACACCAGACTCGGACTCCTCAGCTGCCTCCTCTTCCTCATGTTCCTCAGATTCTGCCTCAGAGTCCATTTCCTTGCCAATGAATGCCCGAGCCTTCTTGGAGCTGCTCTTCTTGTGAGATGAAGACTTTGAAGATTTTGATGATGAAAACTTTGAAGATTTCTTCTTCTTCTTCGCGTCATCAGAACTGTACTCCTTGTATTTCTTCTTCTTTGATTCCTTTTCCCACTGTGGACAATCTTGAATGTAGTGACCAGGTTTCTTGCATTTGTGGCATAGCCTCTTCTTGTAGTCACTGGATGAGGAATCATTGCTCCTTGAGGATTTTCCAAAGCGACCATGTCTTAAGAACCTTTGGAATTTCTTCACGAGGAGTGCTAGCTCATGGCTCAGTTCTTCAGGATCACCAAGGCTACTACCTGAATCTTCACCTTCAGATTCAGAGACGACCTTGGCCTTCAGGGCACGTGATCTGCCATAGCTCGAACCATAGAAACCTCTCTTCTCAGCAAGCTAGAACTCATGATTATTTAGCCTCTCGAGGATATCAGCGGGATCAAGTGACTTATAATCAGCACGTTCTTGTATCATCAGTGCCAGAGTATCAAATGAGGAATCAAGCGATCTGAGCAATTTCTTCACCACCTCATGGTCGGTGATGTCAGTGGCACAAAGTGCTTGAAGCTCATTTGAGATGTCAGTGAGGCGATCGAAGGTTTGTTGAACATTTTCATTGTTGAGTCTTTTGAAGCGGTTGAGAGATTGCGAAGAACGTCAACTCGAGAGTCACGCTGTGTTGAGAGTCCTTCATTGACTTTGGACAGCCTATCCCAGATAAGCTTGGCAGTTTCCAAAGCACTCACTCTTCCATACTGCCCTTTGCTCAGATGGCCACATATGATGTTCTTCGCTTGGGAGTCGAGTTGCATGAATCTCTTCACATCAGTAGCATTCAGTGAAGGTGTGACTGAGGGAACACCATTTTCCACAACATACCAGAGATCGTTATCAATTGCCTCAAGATGCATTCGTATCTTATTCTTCCAGTAGGGGTAGTCTGTCCCATCGAAGGTAGGACACCTAGCGGAGACCTTGATCATACCTGCGGCCGACATAACTAAAACTCCAGGCGGTTAAACCAAAATCACACAGAACAAGGGATAACCTTGCTGTGATACCAATTGAAAGTGCGTTATATCGACTAGAGGGGGGGTGAATAGGTGATTTTTATCAATTCTTCACTGAGGAATTTCAGGGTGAGGAAATTCCTAAGCGAAGAACTACTTGCATTGGAATAAGTACTCAGATGTTAACATAACAGAACAAAAGCATGGTCATCAAGATGAAATGAAAGCAAGCACAGAGTACAGAAAGCGTAAGCACATGATAAAACAGGATGAAGACAAACAAACTAAAGAAATTGAACTGAGGAAATTGAGAAAGTCTTCAGTCAAAGTCTTCAAACAGATATGAACAAGCACACAACACAGTTATGAGGAAATGAAAGAGTTGAGGAAATAGAACTAGTAGGCTTGGTGAAGACAATGAATTGGTAGACCAGTTCCAACTGCTGTGACAGTTGTACATCTGGTTGGAGCGGCTAGGTATTTAAACCTGAGGACACACAGTCCTCACCATATTCTCCTTGAGCTAAGGTCACACAGACCTCGCCCAATCACTCGTGGTAAGTCTTCAGGTGACTTCCAAACCTTCACAAACTCGGTCACTCGGCGATCCACAATTTCCTCTTGGATGCTCTAGACCATGACGCCTAACCGTCTGGAAGATGCACAGTCTTCAAAGGTAACAAGCGTCGGATCCACGCAGGATCAATCTCTTCAGTGATGCTCAATTACTTAGGGTTTGTAGGTGTTTGGGTTTGGGTTTCCTCACTTGATGATTTTCTCTCAAAGTCCTCGGAGGATGGGATGCTCTCAAATGACAAGTGTCAGTTTCTGTCGGAGCAGCCAACCAGCTAGTGGTTGTAGGGGGCGGCTATTTATAGCCTAGGGAGCGGCCCGACATGATAAGACATAAATGCCCTTCAATGATATGACCGTTACGTGGGTAGATATTTTGGGACAGCTGGCGCGTAGCACAACAACGGTCGGATATTTTGAGGCTCAAATACCTCAGGGCTATCATGTTCCTCACTGTGTAGGCAATCCGCACTGGCGAATTCCTAACTCCTCAGCCAGAACAAATTCCTCAGAGACCAGAAGAACTTCGTCTTTGTCACTGAAGAATATGACTGAACTGTATGAGATTTCCAATGGCTTCACTCGAAGGGATTGGTAGGTGTAGGATTTTGAGTTGAGCATCACATGGAAATTTTTCCTTAGTATTTCCTCGACCCCCTTTAACAGTACGGTGTTTCCTATGACTCAAGAAAGAGAAAATGAAACTACGAAAACAAAAGTCTTCACGCTTCATGTTCCTCGTATGAATACCAAGTCTTCAGGGTTACGCCAATTTCTTCACTTTCAAAGTCTTCAGAAATCCAAAGTCTTCAGTCGAAGAACTTCATTTTTAGGGGTCGACTTTCTCTGTAAATATCAAACTCCTTATAGACTTATAGACCTATGTACACTTATAAACACATTAGTCCCTTAACCTATAAGTCATCAATACACCAAAATCTCTAAGGGGCACTAGATGCAATTACAAAAGGCTGCAGAGTTCTTACTTACCATCCTGCAGTTCGCTGTTGTCCTGGATAAAGTGTAAACAAATAGTTTAATTGCCATCTTTGGACCCATTTTACTAACAATATTTATCAGCTTCCTCACTTGATGCTGGTTCATCGATATCTCATTGCCCCATACGAAGAAAGGGTCGAAGCGCAGATCTTTACCAATGACATATGTACCTAAAAGCACCAAGTTAATACTATAAGCTAAACAGCAATTGCACAATGATGTAGTACAACACTCTCTTATAATATATCTATATACATCCGTATGTGGTAGTCCATTTGAAATCTCTAAAAAGACAAATATTTAGGAACGGAGGGAGTATCTTATAACATCCATTATACTCACATATTAGATGAATTAAAATCTTATATTATGGGCCGGAAGGAGTTTAGTGCATTCTTACAAATTATCGGCTGATTAACTGCTGCTGTATCCATGGGTTACAGTTAGTTTGAGCTAGTTCGTGCTCAAATAGCCCTAAAGTATATCTAAACATGAGGGCTAGTTTGAGCTAGTTGCATCTATAACCCACCCAAAAAAACTATCCAACCCAAGTGGTGCTAATTGGAGCTAGTTTTCCTAGTGGCTAAGTTGAGTATCCAAACAGGGCTATGTTGTTGTTGTTGTTGTTGTTGTTGTTGTTGTTGTTGTTGTTGTTGTTGTTGTTGTTGTTGTTGTTGTTGTTGTTGCTGTTGTTGTTGCTGTTGTTGCTGCTCTTCTACGTATATCTAGACATCATTAGAACATTAATGTAACACTCTTACTTGTTGCATTTTGGTTGTGATCCTAGAAATTTAAGCAACTCAAGGACCCAAGGAGAGAGTTGGAGATTTCATAAATTTTCACATTTAAATTTTCTCGAATTTGAAAAGAGGATCAATTTGGTTTTAATAGTTTTCTCTCCAATTATTTCCAATATTAAAAATAAAAGAGTGAAGATAATATGACTTCTTCAAAAGAGAGGAATAGTGGAGAAGAAATTTTAAAATCAAATTTATTTTTTTGTTTGGATTTTATTTGCTATTTTATTTGAATTAGAAAAAATATGCATTTTTGAAAATTGCATTTTTAGGCCAGAAAAATGTTCACCTTATTCTAAATATTAGGTTTAGACGGTGCAAATTGTTCATGGTATTTTTAGAATTTTTTATATTTTATTAGGATTTTTTTCTTCGAGCGAAATTTTATTAAAAAAGAAGGCTTCCCGCCCGACGGCCGAGCAGGCCGGCCCACTCTCGCGCCGCCTTCCTCCCGCGTGGGGAGACCGAGCCGCCGCCTGAGTCCGGCCAGGGCACGACTCCCGGTCCAACCCGGTGCCCCCTCCTCCAAGCAGCCGCGCCCCCGACCCTTTATATACCGCCGGCCCGCCACCTCCTCCTCCCCACCTCGCCCCGACCGCAGCCACTGCT
>NC_057814.1:224391189-224397069 GCF_018294505.1 Triticum aestivum | reverse complement strand
CGCGCCGCCGCTCGCCGACCCCGCCCCGCCGCTCGCCGAAGCCGTCCCGCCCGCAGCCCTGCGCCGCCGCTTTGCCTTGCCGCCCCGCCGGAGTTCCGCCGCCGCCGTTGGCCGCCGTCGTTGTGAACCGGTATAAAAACCGTCCCGGTTTGCCGGTTTCGTTTTTGGTTTTTTTCGGTTCTTCGGTTTAGATGGTTTATTTTTAGGGTTAAGGTTTTTCTTGTTTTTTTATGTTTGGATCTAATTTGCGAACGTTCATCCGTTAACCGCAGTAGCAAACAACGTTCGTTCAATTTTTTCTGTTAGCGAACGTTCGTTCGATAGGTTTTTCTTTTTATTTTATTTTTCGGCCAGGGACCTATCCACGAATACTTTTCTCATAGATTAGTCCCTGATCTTTAAACCCTCGCAACTTTTTGCTCGTTCGTCCAAATCCAGTGAAACCAATGCCAAAATCTTCGTCTTATTCCCCTCTTTCCAGATAACCAACTTGAACATGGTTTTGACAAATTAAGATTTGGTTGAAAGAAGATTTGAATTCGAACTTCTTTTGATCGGAGTTTGAGTTTCGTAGCTCCGATTTGGTTGATTATTTTTGCAAATCGAAGCTCTTCAGTTGAACTCTTAGTTTGGATCTTTTCATCTGAGTTTTACCCTTGCATATATTGCTTGATCGCTTATGTATGTTATTGTTTGTTCACGATAGAGTTTCCGGAGTGCGAAGCGTGCTACTACGAGTCACTAGGGTTTTTAGATCGTCAGCAAGGCAAGTAACACTTTGATCATATCCCTTATTACCCAGTTTTTATGCATTAGTTTCAATCCTCAAACATTGCATGAGTAGGATCTATTTAACATGTGGGATCTGGGAAGTAGTTGTTGAGGTAGTACCTATTGCCCTTTTATTCAAACCTTGGGAGTTCTACGTTACGCTTTTATACTTTGCTATGCTATGCTCGTAGACGTGGTTTGGATTGAGTGATTCATGACAGTTGTGAGTGTTACTATGAACTAAGGGTTTACTTAAGGTGGCTACTTTAACACACATCTGGGTGGATTGGTGCGTGGGCACCTGGGGAAATCCAGTGTTGTCCAAAGGAGAATCCCGGAGTATCCGTGTGATTTTTCCTATGGTTCGTCACCCAGGCTCAAAGGGATCATTATGTTATTCATGCTGGAAACTTCCGTGTGCAGCCACAAGCCATTATGGGCTCTGGCATAGTTGAGTAAGTTGTGGGAATCCTTTCCATGATGGGCTAGCAGATGTAGGGGATTGTAGGTGTACCGACCTATCTATTGGTTAAGGGGACCTCTTCGGAAAGACTGTGTCTCGGTCGTCCGTTTCTCAAACATCATGCAGTGCAAGAAATTCAACGAAGGAGATCGAGTCTTGTGGGGAAAAGTGCGCAACCTCTGCAGAGTGTATAAACTAATCATGGTTAGCCGTGTCCCCGGTTATGGACATCTTGAGTATCTAGTGCTTGAATTACTATGTTGATCTCATCACTTTACTTAATTAACTTGTTGGGTTAATGATTATTAATTTGGGATTGAGATGGGGTTACCATTCTCAATGTTTTCAACAAACTTTGCAGTTAAACAAAACATATTCCTTTGCAGTAGGGAAAAACTAGCTTTATGCAAATGATAACCATAGAGCCTCCACCAGCCAAATATGCATATAGTTATAGCTGTTACTTGTTCATTGCTCTATAGTGTTATCTTGCCAGCATATTCCATGTGCTGGCCTACACAGGCTGCAACGTATTATGTTGCAGAGTTTTCAGACGAAGAGTATGGTGCGCTAGGTCGTTGTCATGCACTCAGCTATGCCGTTGGAGTTGATGGACTCATTTACCATTGAAGCTTTCGTAGTTATCTTATTTTAGATGGCCTTCATCCATATTATTGTAATAAGTACTCTCTTTGAGTTATTCGATGTAATAAGTGTGTGATTGCACTCTGTTATAAATCCTCGAGTACTGTGTGTGTCACTATTACCGATCCACGGATGACACTTATGCACAGAGATTTGACCGTTTGAGGTCGGATTGCTACAAGATGGTATCAGAGCACATGGTGACTGTAGGACACGACCACTAAGATAAGCCATATGATACTCTTCTCTACTCTTTTCTGACTCTTCTCCACTTTCTACTCTATAGATGGCGGACTCAAGGAACAAGTTTGCTCAACCGGATGAAGACACACCTTTTGGACGACACCTGAAGGAAGCCACTAGATACCTGAACATCGGAATACCAAGCTTCATCGGGACCTACACCGCCACCCTACCGGAAGAAGAGCGCTGGACCATTCGAGTACATGTTCCAGGAAGGACTTTCACACCAGTTACTGAGCCCATAGAGTTTTCCTTTGATGCACCAACCTGGAGTCTAGGAAAGAGCATGGCAGCTTGCATCGCCATGGGACCCATCGGCGACGTTTACCACAAGGATCTCAAGGACACCATCTACCAGGTGGACGCCGAGATGAGCAATGGGAGATGATTTGCACCAGGAGGGACAAGTCCATTGCAGCCTACATCCAGGAGTTGAACCAGCACATTCGTCGTCAGGAGAACCAGATGTGCGCCAGTATGATAGACATGAAGAATGTGATGACCAGGAACATGGAGCTAGAAGAGGAACTCAAGTCTACACGAGATGGATATGAAGAGGAAATTGCAGTACTACTGGAGAAGAATGAAGACATGAAGAAGAAGCTAGGAATATTCATGGGAGACCGCGCACCAGGAGAGTACAACCATCCCGAAGACTACATCATCATCGACGACACCGACTCTGACCCCGGCAGTGATGATGATTATGAAGACGAAGCTGGAGCAGATATCATGGAGTCTTCTTCCGATCAAAATTTCTAGTCGACCACCATATTATCAGTAGTATTCCCCCCATGTACATAGTAGTAGCTCGAGTATTTTATAACGGTAGCTAGATCGATTGTATGCCCTTGTTTTGAATTGAGTGGTGTGATATGAATGTGTTTGTCTCATGTGCATATGGGTAGTGATTTTCTCCTTAGACCTCACTCTATTCTACTTCTCACCCCTCTAAACCTATCGGATGCCCGCAAATGATCTGGAGGAAATTAAGAAGCAGATTAAGGAGTTATTGGAGAAAGGTTATATCCGACCCAGTTCATCACCGTGGGGAGCCCAGTGCTCTTAGTTGAGAAGAAGGATGGATTTTTAAGAATGGTTGTTGATTATCGGGCTTTGAATGAAGTGACGATCAAGAACAAGTACCCACTACCGATGATCAATGATCTGTTTGACCAGTTGCAAGGAGCTAAAGTATTCTCCAAGATCGATCTTCGATCAGGATACCGCCAGTTGAAGATCCGAGAACAGGATATACCTAAGACAGCTTTTACCACAGGGTATGGGCTATATGAGTACATGGTCATGTCTTTTGGATTGACTAATGCCCCTGCCTATTTTATGAGTATGATGAACAAGGTCTTCATGGAGTTTTTGGATAAGTTTGTTGTGGTATTCATTGATGATATTTTAGTGTACTCGAAGAATTAAGAGGAACACAAGGAACACTTGCGCTTAGTTCTCGAGAAGCTCAGGGAACATCAGCTGTATGCCAAGTTTAGCAAGTGTGAGTTTTGGTTGAAGGAAGTTGGATTTCTCGGACATGTTATATCAGGAGAAGGTATAGCCGTGGACCCTACCAAGGTTCAGTCTGTCACTGAGTGGTTTGCACCCACCTTAGTTGGACAGATCCGTAGTTTTCTGGGACTCGCAGGATACTATCGGAGATTCATTGAGAATTTTTCCAAGATTGCGAAACCCATGACGGAGTTGTTGAAGAAGGACACCAAGTACAAATGGACCGAGGATTGTGAGGCCAGCTTTCAGGAGTTGAAGAAATGTTTGGTTACAACCCTAGTGCTGATTCTTCCGGATATACGCAAGGATTTCCAAGTGTATTACGACGCTTCTCGCTTGGGACTTGGAGGTGTATTTATGCAAGATGGAAGAGTTGTTTCATATGCCTCACGGTAGCTTCGACCTCACGAGTTGAATTATGCCACACATGATTTGGAGTTAGCAGCCGTAGTGCATGCGCTCAAGACCTGGAGGCATTTTCTGATTGGAAACCGATGTGATGTGTACACGGATCACAAGAGTTTGAAGTACATTTTTCACGTAGAAGGAGTTGAATCTCAGGTAGAGGAGATGGTTGGAGCTAATAAAGGATTACGATATGAAGTTGCATTATCATCCCGGAAAGGCCAATGTCATAGTAGACGCTTTGAGCCGCAAGAGTTATGCCAATACCCTCGTAAGCGGAGGATTACCGCAGGAGTTAGTTGACGATCTCAAGGAACTTCGTTTGGAGATAGTTCCAAGAGGTTTTGTTGCAGCAATGGAGGTTCAGTCTACCTTATTGGGAAAGATTCGAGAAGCTTAGAAGGCTGATAAGGAAATTGCTAAGATAAAGGAGAAGATGAGCAAAGGAAAAGCCAAAGGTTTTCGTGAGGATGAACACGAAACTTTATGGTTTGAGGATCGTGTTTATGTGCCCAATAATGCGGAGATTGGGAAGTTAATACTTCAGGAAGCTCATGACTCGCCATACTCGATTCACCCCGAAAACACCAAAATGTATTTGGATTTGAAGGAACGTTTCTGGTGGACAGGTATGAAGAAGGATATTGCCGAGTATGTAGCAGTATGCGATGTATGTCAGAGAGTGAAGGCAGAACATGAGAAGCCAGCCGGATTATTATAGCCTTTGCCGATACCCGAATGGAAGTGGGATAAACTTGGCATGGATTTCATCACCGGATTACCCAGGACCCGATCGGGATATGACTCAATCTGGGTAGTAGTTGATCGCTTGACCAAGGCAGCCCACTTTAATCCAGTAAAAACCACATATACAAGTGCGAAGTTGGCCAAGATATATATGACCAGGATCATATGTCTGCGTGGAGTTCCGAGGACCATCGTATCAGATAGAGGGACACAATTTACCTCGAAGTTTTGGAATCAGTTGCACCAGACTTTGGGTACTAGGCTAGAGTTCAGTACAACCTTTCATCCGCAGACAGATGGACAAACCGAGAGAGTCAATCAGTTTCTGGAGGACATGTTGAGAGCTTGTGCGCTAGATTATGGATCTAGTTGGGACGACAATTTGCCCTACACAGAGTTCTCATACAACAACAGTTATCAGGCTAGTTTGAAGATGGCACCTTTTGAAGCTTTGTATGGAAGAAGGTGCAGGACACCGTTGATGTGGGATGAAGTTGGAGACCATCAGTTGTTTGGACCCGATTTGATCAAAGAGTCTGAAGAGAAGGTTAAGTTGATTCGAGATAGATTGAAGGTAGCTCAGTCCAGGCAAAAGAGTTATGCCGATACAAAATGCAAGGAGGTAGTCTATGAAATTGGAGACAGAGCATATCTTCGTGTGTCACCACTCCGAGGAGTTAAATGCTTTGGAGTTAAGGGAAAGTTATCACCGAGATTTGTAGGACCATACCGAGTTTTGGAACGTATGGGAGAAGTTGCCTACAAATTGAAGTTACCCAAAGGATTATCAGGAGTTCACGATGTGTTTCACGTTTCCCAGTTGAAGAAGTGCCATGCTGAGATGGCCGATATTCCTCTAAGAGATACAGTGCCCCTGGAAGCAATTCAGTTGGAGAGTGATCTGACCTACGGGGAGAAACCAGTCAAGATCCTCGAGTTTGCCAGTCGAGTTACCCGCAACAAGGTTATCAAGTTTTGCAAAGTTCAGTGGAGCCACCATACCGAGGATGAAGCCACCTGGGAAAGATAAGAAGACCTACGGAAAGACCACCCTCACCTATTTTCTAGCCAACCCGAATCTCGAGGGC
>NC_057814.1:224390379-224391072 GCF_018294505.1 Triticum aestivum | reverse complement strand
TTTGTAACATCCCAATTTTCAATTTAGATGTTATACATAGGTCATCATATGCATATCATATTTTATTTGCATTTTGGTTGTGATCCTAGAAATCTTAAGCAACTCAAGGACCCAAGGAGAGAGTTGGAGATTTCATAAATTTTCATATTTGAATTTTCTCAAATTTGAAAAGAGGATCAATTTGGTTTTAATATTTTTCTCTCCAATTATTTCCAATATTAAAAATAAAAGAGTGAAGATAATATGACTTCTTCAAAAAGAGGAATAGTGGATAAGAAATTTTAAAATCAAATTTATTTTTTTGTTTGGATTTTATTTGAATTAGAAAAAAATATGCATTTTTGAAAATTGCATTTTTAGGCCAGAAAAATGTTCACTTTGTTCTAAATATTAGGTTTAGACGGTGAAAATTGTTTCTGGTATTTTTAGAATTTTTTTATATTTTATTAGGATTTTTTCTTTGGGCGAAATTTTATTAAAAAAAAAGACTTCCCGCCTGAGTGGGTCGAAGGCCCAGCCGAGCAGGCAGGCCCACTCCCGCGCCGCCTTCCCCCCGCGCAGGGAGACCGAGCCGCCGCCACCGCCCAAGTCCGGCCGGGACACGACTCCCGGTCCGACCCGGCGCCCCCTCCTCCAAGCAGCCGCGCCCCCTGGCCCTTTATATACCGCCGCCCGCCGCCTCCTCCTTCCCAC
>NC_057814.1:224386003-224390180 GCF_018294505.1 Triticum aestivum | reverse complement strand
CGCTCGCCGACACAGCCCCGCCCGCAGCCCCGCGCCGCCGCTTTGCCTCGCCGCCCCGCCGGAGTTTCGCCGCCGCCGTTGACCGCCGTCGTCGTGAACCGGTATAAAAACCGTCCCGGTTTGCCGGTTCGTTTTTGGTTTTCCGCGTTCTTCGGTTTAGATCAGTTTATTTTTAGGGTTAAGGTTTTTCTTGTTTTTTTTACGTTCGGATCTAATTTGCGGACGTTCGTCCGTTAACCGCAGTAGCGAACAACGTTCGTTCGATTGTTTATGTTAGCGAACGTTTGTTCAATAGGTTTTTCTTTTTATTTTATTTTTCGGCCAGGGACCTATCCGCAAATACTTTTCTCACAGATTAGTCCCTGATCTTTAAACCCTCGCAACTTTTTGCTCGTTCGTCCAAATCCAGTGAAACCAATGCCAAAATCTTCGTATTGTTCCCCTCTTTCCAGATAACCAACTTGAACATGGTTTTGACAAACTAAAATTTGGTTGAAAGCAGATTTGAATTCGAACTTCTTTTGATCGTAGATTGAGTTTCGTAGCTCCGATTTGATTGATTCTTTTTGCAAATCGAAGATCTTCAGTTGAACTCTCAGTTTGGATCTTTTCATCTGAGTTTTACCCTGCATCTATTGCTTGATCGCTTATGTATGTTATTGTTTGTTCACGATAGAGTTTTCGGAGTGCGAAGCGTGCTACTACGAGTCACTAGGGTTTTCAGATCGTTAGCAAGGCAAGTAACACTTTGATCATATCCCTTATTACCCAGTTTTTATGCATTAGTTTCAATCCTCAAACATTGCATGAGTAGGATTTGTTTAACATGTGGGATCTGGGAAGTAGTTGTTGAGGTAGTACCTATTGCCCTTTTATTCAAACCTTGGGAGTTCTACGTTACGCTTTTATACTTTGCTATGCTATGCTCGTAGACGTGGTTTGGATTGAGTGATTCATGACAATTGTGAGTGTTATTATGAACTAAGGGTTTACTTAAGGTGGCTACTTTAACACACATCTGGGCGGATTGGTTTGTGGGCACCTGGGGAAATCCAGTGTTGTCCAAAGGAGAATCCCGGGGTATCCGTGTGATTTTTCCTATGGTTCGCCACCCAGGCTCAAAGGGATCATTATGTTATTCATGCTGAAAACTTCCGTGTGCAGCCACAAGCCATCATGGGCTCTGGCATAGTTCAGTAAGTTGTGGGAATCCTTTCCATGATGGGCTAGCAGATGTAGGGGATTTTAGGTGTACCGACCTATCTATCGGTTAAGGGGACCTCTTCGGAAAGACTGTGTGTTGGTCGTCCGTTTCTCAAACATCATGCAGTGCGAGAAATTCAACGAAGGAGATCGAGTCTTCTGGGGAAAAGTGCGCAAACCTCTACAGAGTGTATAAACTAATCATGGTTAGCCGTGTCACTAGTTGTGGACATCTTGAGTATCTAGTGCTTGAATTACTATGTTGATCTCATCACTTTACTTAATTAACTTGTTGGGTTAATGATTATTAATTTGAGATTGAGATGGGGTTACCATTCTCAATTGTTTCAACAAACTTTGTAGTTAAACAAAACATATTCCTTTGCAGTAGGGAAAAACTAGCTTTATGCAAATGATAACCATAGAGCCTCCACCAGCCAAATATGCATATAGTTATAACTGTTACTTGTTCATTGCTCTATAGTGTTATCTTGCCAGCATATTCCATGTGCTGACCTACACAAGCTGCAACGTATTATGTTGCAGAGTTTTCAGACGAAGATTAAGGTGCACTAGGTCGTTGTCATGCACTCAGCTATGCCGTTGGAGTTGATGGACTCATTTACCCTCGAAGCTTCCGCAGTTATCTTATTTTAGATGGCCTTCAGCCATATTATTGTAACAAGTACTCTCTTTGAGTTATTCGATGTAATAAGTGTGTGATTGCACTATGTTATAAATTCTCGAGTACTGTGTGTGTCAGCATTACCGATCCAGGGATGACACTTATGCACAGAGATTTGATCATTTGAGGTCGGATCGCTACAAAAGTCCAATTCACCGATTAATCCCTTATCAGCCGCCGGCCTATATGGTACCAGCTACCGATATCCTGAACAGTGAGCATATATAAGCCATGGGATGAAACTAACCTTGATTGAAAACAACAGTCGTTCCCAAAATTGTCCTGTGTAGGTAAATTGAGAAGCATGTTAAGCACAACAGGCTAAACATCAACCGAAGTTATACATGCCAGACAAAATAATCTCCAAAAGATAGCTTCTGTGTGCAGGTTTAAGCACGCTAGTAAAGCAAAACAAGTGGAAAGGTGTGCTAACTTCAATAGGCCTAACATTGAACAACAGGCAAACATAGTCATTCAAACTGGTATTGTGCTGGTCTAAGCACAGTGGTTGTTAAAAAAAATGGAAAGGCGTGTTAACTACAAGATGCAGCAACCAAATGTAGTCATTCATAGTGGTATTGTTGAAACTGGTACTGATGAAATTGAACTAGACAGTTCATACTTGCACATATAGAACATCACGTTGTGAATAACTGGAATAAGCAAGGCATACTACGAACAACCAAAGATAGCATTTGAAACTAGACATATGCTAACTACAAACAACCAAACAATAAAAAAACTTTAAAACAGGCATATGCTAGCTATAACAGGCTTAACAACAAGCAAATATATGCATTCCTATCGGTATGTTTAAAACTGGATTGATGAAATGTACTGCACAATACATAATTGCACATATAGAGCATCACAATGTGAACAACTGAAATAAACAAGGCATACTGCAAACAACCAGATATAGCAATTAAAACGTCGCCGTCGATGAGGTCTGACTTGGAAGCTGTGGATCCCAAGCCAGCGTCGCAGAACGTGTCCTTCAGAAATGACAAAAGGGGCTCGATGGCGATGTAGAATGGCAAATTGTTGACAGCGAGCCAGAGGAGATCAGCGGCGGGGCCATGGCTGAGATCGACGGCGGTTGAAACCGAGGGGTTGGGGGTGGGCCACTTAACCTGTGACACAGCCCGCCTTAGGCCGTCGCTGTCGATGACCTCGATGTCGTAGCCGGCGGCCGAGACATGCCCGCATACTCTAGCCCGCTGCTTGAGTGCTTGCCGCCAGTAATGGTCGTCAGCTTCCTCGGCAATGTCGGGCGAAGAGACCGCTATACACCTCTTTTGGGCCAGTCGCTCCTTGAGCTCCACGGGAAGCGTAGCCAGGCTTAGGCTACGACGCTCTGGAGTGGGGGATGGGGATCTGTGGGAAAGGGGGCATTTGGCAGGCATCATCTAAGAAACTCAGGGCGGTCAAGGTATGGAGATCGGTGGGTAAGCTGCACGGGCAAACCGGCAGATGTTGACAATGGAGGCCTTGCGGCGGCGGCGGCAGCGGCGGCGGGGACCTTGCTAGGGTTTCGAGCGAGGGAGGGTGTGTGTGTGCACACGCCCGAGGAGGTTTTGGTGTGTGTGTGTGTGTGTGTGGAGGGGGGTGTGTTTGAGGAAATGACGCGGGTACTGAAAATTTTACTACGCAGGAGTCAAACGCGGGATTGAAATGCCGGGCTATTGAAAATTTTGATGATAGTGCATCGCACACGGTCCGGAGATAACAACCGTGTGTTATGAAACAGAAAAACCCTCGAGGCGGGCAGATATTTTCTAGGGATGCAGGCGGGATTGGGAACAAGAAACATCGCACATGGTCCGGAGATAACAACCGTGTGTTATGAAACAGAAAAACCCTCGAGGCGGGCAGATATTTTTGAGAGGGGGAGCCTCATGGAGCCCAATGTACTGTGTGGATGTGTGCGTGACAGGTGCACTGGCGTGGCACATTGTTAGTTTGAGTGAACCGTGTCTGTTGCGTCATCCGACTTATCTAATGTTCATAAATTTGGCGAAAATGACGCGGGAGAGGGTCAGAACACGAACACACTTCATGTGGACCAAATTTATGTATCAAAAGGGTGCTTTGATTTTCAAATACCAAATGCAACTTCGATGTGGCACCTCTCTCGCAAAGCGCACTGTATTGCTTGCCCCCACCCCCTCATGTCGGCACGAAGGGAATCCTAAGCTATGAATGCATGCCCCCTCCCCCCAACCGAGGTTCACCTAGCAAAGTGCGAAGTAGCTAGCAGCCCCCCTCCTCCCTCGTGTCGGCACGAAG
>NC_057814.1:224350010-224385282 GCF_018294505.1 Triticum aestivum | reverse complement strand
AGCAAAGTGCGAAGTAGCTAGCAGCCCCCCACCTCCGTCGTGTCACCACGAAGGGAATCCTAAGCTATGAATGCATGCCCCCCAACCGAGGTTCACCTAGCAAAGTGCGAAGTAGCAACCCCCCACACACACTTTCAGTCGGCGGGCCAGAGAGGCATATATCTCACCAAGATGGATCGTAAAACGGACCAAGAATAATCCACCTTGGTCGTACAAAATCTCTCTTGTTGTTGGTCAAAGTGATGGCCGTCCATGCGACCCTGGAGATGGGCTAGCTCGCCAATAATCACGCAAGTAGCTAGTCCCCGAAGACAACCACTGCATGCATGTGGCCCAAACATATGTATGGAGGGGTGTTTTTTAGTAACAATGGAACAACTTTGATGTGGCACCGTGATTTCGAACTAGAAATCCCCAGACTGAGTGAGGGTTAGGTTGACGATGCATATGTATGTTACACCACACCTCAAGCCAACGACGGGGATTCATGCATGCATGCGTGCATAGTATATGCGCTCAAACTTAATTAGGTCTGAATCTCACCATGACCTATACTACGATAACACGAACCAAATGAAGAATCCACCATGGTAACCTATCTTGTTGTTGGTCAGGTGATCATGGATGTCCACGCGGGCCCACGAATATATAGGCTTGTCGCTGATAACCACGCGAGGGAGTGTACCGTTCGAAGGCAACCACTACATGCATATGTATGGAGGTGATGCGTGCATGCATGTTTGAATACACAACATTGATATGGCGTGTGTATCAAAAATCGTACACTAGCTCCCCACACAGAGCGAGATCGGTTCATGATGTGTCGTTGTACTAGCCACTTAGACTCGATGGGAGGGATTCATGCGTACACATGCATGTGTATGTGCTCAAGCTGTATCATGCATGTCATCCCAGAGCAAAAATAATAATCCCCTCCTAAGTCAAATTAACCTCTCTTGTTGTCAGGCAAAAAGTAGTGATGGACCAAGCGGGCCCACAAATGGAAAGCATCAATATCGCTGATAACTGCTTAAGTGGGTGCGAGAGGACAACCACCACCGCTTTGCATGTGGGCCAAACATATCTATGTTGAATACCCAAAATGCACAACTTTGATGTGCCACATGACTCAAAAACCGTAAACCATGCACCCACACAGAGCGAGGTTCATATCAAGCGTACTACATATGATGGTCCCCTTCCCCCCTTCACCGCATACTATATGCTCCTGTCGTAATATATGTACAACCAAAAAGAATCCTCATCGATGGTGAAATTAATTAACCTCTCCCGATGTAGGTCAAAGTGATGCATGCATGCATCGATGATGGCCTCGTGGGCCCATAGATGGAAGTGTCACATGTGAGTGTCCTAGTTAGGATATGCATGTGGCCCAAAAAGTTGTTTTGTGATGTTTGAACAACCAATTTCACAATTTTGATGTGGCACGTGCCTCGGAAACCAAAAAGTTCCGACACTGAGTGAGGTGTACTTGTTCACGGATGCATACGTATAGTATATATGCTAGTCCCCTCCCACCTCTTCGACGCGTACTATATACCACCATAACACAAACAAAAAGGATTCTACCTTGCTGGTCAAATTAACCTCACCGCCGGCTGTTCGTCAAAGTGATGGACGACGACCTTGCAGGCCCATACAAAGCGTCACACGCGAGTATTGAGTGTCGTGTAGGACAACCATCGACTGCATGTGGCCAAAACATTTATGTATGAAAGGGTTGTGTAATGTTTTAAATAATGATTTCGCAACTCTGATGTGGCACCGACCTGCCTAACAAAACGGCCAACCCACACGGTGGCTCACAACTCGTAGTGTACTACGAGCCACCCGTCACCCCCAGACGCACACACCCACACACACACCACGAATCTACCGCAACTACGATGCAAGTTAAATTAATTATCCCGCGGTGAACATACATGTTACCAAAGGAGGGACATTTTAATTTCAAAAAAATCACAGAGATCATTAAGACATTTTAGTACATCGATTGATTGATTTTCTACGGGTATAATGTGCAAAAATCAAATTTGAGCTAAATGCACACGTGATAGTGCACCTAAATGGATTGCAAAAACACATGTGTCTCACTGGTGCATGTTTACTCCCCGTGCAACAAATTTCAAACATTGAGAATCTAGATTTTTAAATTCTAGTACATCCAAAATTTATTTGAAGTTCATGAAACTTATCGTGTTGTCATATGGACACCAATACAAAGTGGCATTGTACTTTTTTTTGTCAAATTTGAGACCAGTTTTGATGTAATCTTTATCTAATTACAGACGAGAGATTATTAATAATTGGGAACCAATATCCCAAACGGATTATTTATTCGAACCGTGAGCGTTAGACCAACAATGTATACGTGCCATGCTTCGGTTAAGCAATAAAGCGACAACATTAATCATCAAAATATCAAAATAATATACGTGCCGCCGCGCTACCCGTGTGCCATGCGAGCAGGCGTGAGTTGACGGGACACATGCGAGCAGTCCGCCGCGCAGGCAGACGGGGAGGCGTGCGTGCAGGTGTGTGAATTGACGGAGGCGTGCTCACTGCATAGTGTCATCGGGAGGCGTGCGAGTAGCTGTGTGAAACTTTGGTAGGCATGCCAGCAGTCCGGTGTGCAGGCTCCCACAACTCCCACTACTCCATATTAATGGTGCGCCCGAGCGGCCGCACCCCCATCCTCGCTACACACACACACACACAATCCTCTCTCTCCGCTTGCATCCTCGATGCCGCTCTCAGTCCTCAAAGCCGTCAGTGTATGAGGATGCCGCCGAAGCGCCCCGTCGGAGGGAGTGGCGACACCGGGGCTGCTAAAGCACCGGAGCATGGCGTGGAGCTGGAGACAGAGGTTGCCGTCACCGCGGCGAGTTATCGCTTCACCCTGACATCGTCGACGGCGTCGAGCTTCCACAGCCGGAGGCGGAGTTCCACACAGACTCCGACGACCACTCCGGCGACGACTTCGACGACCACTCCGGCGACGACTCTGACGACCACTCCGACAACGACGGACAGCTGGTTAGTCATCTATACCCATTTATGTGTCAAATAGATCATAGGGTTTCTCTGGTTACTCCTGCCTCCCCCTTTTTGGAATAGAAATCCTATGGTTATGTTCTCACAATCCATGAAATCTGAGTAAGTTTCGTTAGATCCGTGTAGTGTATTGATTGTTTGAATGGTACATGTGATAAGTGATTAGTTGTTTCATCTATGCAAATGATTTCTGCTAGTAATCCGACTAGGATTAGTGTTCGTGCTAATAATTCCTAGCCAGGGCTTGACAATTGATTTTGAATGACCTACATATGTTTGTGCCATTATTTTCTTCAAGATTGGTCTGTACATAGACGAGTGTACTTAAAAATCGAACCATAATCTCTAGATATGTATAAATAAATAGCCATAAATTCCTAATCCTACTTCACGGCATGTAATCATTGATTTGTGTGACACCCAAGTTTTTAATTGGATTTTTCAAAAGATTTTATTTGACTTGAGGGAGGTGATTTAATTTTTCTTCAAAAGAACTCTCCCTTTCAAATATTTTTTTTATGGCAAAAGTTTTATTTGGATTCACCCAAGATCTGTCTTTGGTCTTGGAGGTTCTTGCTTTTTATTTAGACTCAAGACAAAATACTTTTCACTTGGGAAAATGCCTTTTTAAAATCTCTTTGAAAATTGCACTATGGCTTTTGGAATAATCCTTTGCCACTTTCAACAATTCCTTCTTGCCATGGCCTTAGTGCAAATCCATTCCCCTAACCCTCCCCTCATCTTTGGATCATGTTTGGCATCTAATCCAGCAAGTTGAACCTCCCCTATGTTTATTTTCCATTTAATTCTTATTCAAATAAATTTCTGTCTTCTATTCTATCCATTGGTGATTTACAAAGGGACTCTACCTTCTGTTTTGATTTTTGCCCCCAAACCAACTCTCCTCCCTAGTCCTTTGAACCCTCAACCAAGATCCATGAAGATCCACTGGTCTTCAGTTCAAATTTTTCAAACTACCCTTGCTGCAAGTTTGGACCAAATTTGTCAAATTTGGTGAAATTCATTCAAACCCTTCTCCAAAAATTCCAAGTAAAATCAGGCAGCCTCTGGGTGCATTGAGTGGTCACCTCACCAAGTACCAGCCCCAGAAAAATTTATCTCATAGCCAAATCATTCTGTCGAGCACCTGCAGTGCATGGTCATTGTCAAGTTCAGTTAATTCAGAGAACAGTTCAGTGGCTTACTGTCGTTTTCTTCAGAGATGGTTGTTGATCTCGACAGTGCCCCAATGTCGCCTTGCTCCTCGTCCCCTCCCCCTTGTTCCTGCACCGCACGAACGTCTGGCACCTTGCGGACGTCGGCGACGAGCAGCAGAAGGTGCGCCGCCCCGTGACCGCCGCCAGCGGCGGCTTTGCGGCCGCCAGCGGGAGGCACGGCGCTGACGGCGCCACCCAGCGCCGCCCAAGCCACCGGAGCTCGCCGCGTGGCCTTCCACTCCCCCGAACGCGCTGCCGCTCTCGTCGTGAACCGCAGGGCGCGGAGCGCGCTCTCTGCCGCCGTCGAGCCCGTGCGGTCACCTCACCGTGGACCGACACCATTACGCCAAGACCAACTCAGTTTAGCTGTGGAATGACACCAGTAACCTCCACTGATGCTGCCTGGCCACTCAAACCTCCTGCCAATCCACTGCATCGCCGTAATCGCTCGCCGGAGATTCTCCGTTCACGGCCACCCCGTCGATCCGCCTATAAATAGAGGCCCCGAGCTTCAACTCGAGCACCCACCATCCTTGCACTCCACCTAGAGCACGCCTAGCCACTGGAAGAGCCCCGAGGAGGTCTCCTTCCTCGACTCCGGCCGCCGCGACCCGCCACGGGATCCAGCTCGATTCGCCCCCGTGTGTGCACCTCCGCCTCCCTTCTCTTGCCAGTAGCTTCACTGTGCACCCCTCCTTCTGACCCGCGCTTCAATTCGAAGTTTGCAGCCCTCCACCGGAGTTCCCCATCCTCACCCGAGCCGCCGTCCGCCGGAGATAGTGTCGCCGTCGACGTGGTGCTCCCCATTCGTCGAGTCCACCACCCACCGATGCGGAAGAACAAGCTGAAGCTCTTGGTACCCTCTGATCCTCCTAACTCGCCGTGGTTCGACGCCGGCATCCACCGCAGTCTTCGGGCGCCGGCGAGCTTTTCAAACCTGACATGTGGACCCCGCATGTCAGCCTCTGTTATATTCTCCCTCGAACCGTTTTCTGTTGGCGCCTTCGGGCAAAATATGTTTTCTCTCTTGAGCTTGCGTATTTCCAATCGAACCGTTTTCTGTTTTCTCAGTTAAAACCCTGGAACTTTTCTGTTTCATTACAGATAAGTCCCTGGACAGAAACCTTTATAACTTTTTATTAAAAAGGGATTTTTGAGTGATTCTTCTTCTGACAACCTTCAAATTTTGTCTAGTTTTTTATGGGATTTATTTGAAAAATATTTGGAAAAGTTTCTGTGTACGCGTTGGTTTTCACGTTAGTGCCCGTTTTCGTGATTGCCGTAGGTTCCGGAAGAGGTGACGGAGCCGCGATCTTCGCCGAGCTAGACTCCGACTTCTCCGAACCAGGCAAGCATGTTTTGAACATTTGATATGACAGGTGTTTGCATGTTTGCTTGAAAGTTTTGTGCATGGCATATGAATGTCGGTAAATACCTCGTTGCTTGTAAGGCAACTACCCGCATGTTCCAAAGTTGCGATGATCTCTGATGAGAGATGGCCTAATCATGTGGTGACATGAAGGGCAACAAGGTGGTACCGTTGTAGCATACCAGCCTTGCGTCATCCGACTTTCTCCGACGTTAACGTGGACGGAGTCACGTTATCGTTCTTTTCCCCCCGCATGTTTCATAGTTGCGATGATCTCTGATGAGAGATGGCCTAATCATGTGGTGACATGAAGGGCAGCAAGGTGGTACTGTTGTAGCATACCAGCCCTGCGTCATCCGACTACATTTGACGTTAACGTGGACGGAGTCACGTTATCGTTCTTTCCCCGTGCTACCACATGTTTCATTTGCCAGGATGCGGCTTAGTAAGTTGGTAACCTCTTTCCGTGTACACACCAAACAGAGAGGCCGGGATGATGGTACCTTGGCCCAGGATTAAAGCCAGTCATCCGGTCAGGGGGCATGGGTGTTTCCGGTTGGGACCGAGAGGGGGGGCACCCCCTTAGAGCGCGCGTATAGAAATTTGATCCCATGCTACGCGAGGTTGTAGCCTCCCCGTCTCAAGGTTTTTCTTGAACGTTGCCGAGGGTGATCCCTGGCTTCGGAAGGTTGAATTGGGTGTGTACTGGTTAGACGTGTTTCTTCCAAAACACCGTAAACGGAACTAGTCCCTATGACTACTGAAATCCGTTGGCTGTGGTTAAGTACAAACTCTGCAGAGTCAATTCCTTCCAAGTCATCGTATCCATGATCAAGTAGTGAAATCAGTATATCCATATCTATCCGCGTGAAAAACTTGTCCCCGGTGAACAAGCTCAAGTGGTAAATCCAGTTAAATTATTATTTCTGTGGATGGACTAACCTTATATTTGTCTCGTACTTGTGATAATTTATACTCTCGAGCTAATGAAATTTTGAGCTACAATATAAGCCCTTTATGTGATGTCGCTCAGACGTCCGACTGTGGCATGTTCGTCTTTTATTTTCTGTTATAAGCCCTTTATGTGATGTCGCTCAGACGTCCGACTGTGGCATGTTCGTCTTTTATTTTCTGTTATAAGCCCTTTATGTGATGTCGCTCAGACGTCCGACTATGGCATTATTATTATTCTTGCATTTTCCTCTCGAGGAGTCATTCAGACCCTCGTTTGGCACCAGCATTATTATTCTTGCAGTTTCCTCTCGAGGAGTCATTCAGACACTCGTTTGGCACCAGTATTATTATTTCGCAGTTTCCTCTCGAGGAGTCATTCAGACCCTCGTTTGGCACCAGTATTACTATTCTACAGTTTCCACTCGAGGCGTCGTTCAGACCCTCGCTTGGCACCCAGTATTTATTATCTCTATGTCTGAGCGCACTGGATAAATTGTTCATATGCTTCATGTTTACATTTGTTATATCTTATGTCCGAACTGTCTTGCGAGTACTTTCATAGTACTCACCTGGCTTGTTGATTTGGCCAGATGTTGACGAAGGCAATCTCTTGGATGAAGAGTTTGATAGCGCGTCCGACGCCTAGAGGAGTCCCAGTCAGTCCTGCGCGATCCCGGATATTGGTCACTTGTATTATACACGCTTCCGCCACCCGCAATAAGTCTCCTCGAGCCTCACTCCGACGCTCATAGAGCTGTAGTCTTCAGGAGTCATATCACTCGCTTCGCGGTGATATTTCCACCACCGTTATTATCGTGAGTTAGTAGTATGCCACCCTATCCGCCGTCTTGTTTTAGCGGCGTGCATGTAATAAATTGTTGGGCAGTTTCCGCTCAACTTTGTATTATATTCAGTACTCCTGGTATTTTTCTTCTGTGACCATGATATTGTCTACCAGTGAGAAGGAATTCTTCCTTACTGGTCCGTAAAAGGGATTGGTCTCTCAATAATTATATTATTGAAAAACCGGTCGTGACAATTTGATGCCAAATTTGTTTTACTATTTGTATAGGTGCTGTCTGACGATGTGGACAGCGAGGATGAAGATGGCCAGAGGAGGTACAAGAGGCAAATCCTAAGGGAGCTTTATGCGGGAATGCATAACAGGCGTATTAGGACCTGGAACGACAGCTATGGATGCCCATTTTGCAACCAGAAGCTTCACGACGCGTATGTAAGTGTTTTGGCACATGCAATAGGACGGTCCGTTGGCTCCTTCAAGCAGAAGTACTCTCGCAGGGTGGCGCATGACGCGTACGCCGAGTACCTGGAGGAGCTTCAGGATCGTGCCGGCCACATGTGAGATGAGATGTGGGATGAATCGAACTATGTACGCTTGAGTATGCTTAATGATGGTTGAACTATGTACTTGTGGTTGAACTATGCTTATGTACGTGTACGCTTATTATCTATGTTTGAGTATGTTAAATATTTCGCCAAATTTTGGTAAAAATTACAATGGGGGACCAATAAACCAGGACGGAGGTAGTACGCCAATCACACGCGGTTCCCAAAATTGGAACCGTGTGCAATGACTTTCATTTTGCCTGCTGCTTCAATCATAGACGGTTCGCTCTAGCAAACCATCGCCCCCAAAATTCTTTGTGGGACAGAAAACCGTCACCACCCAATTCAAAAACGAAAAAAGAAAACCCTCACCATCCCCACATCACAAAAACCCTCACCCCGCCCGCCACCCCCTCGGCCCCTCCGGTACGTTCCCCATTCACACCTGCACAAGCTCCTCTGCGTCTATGCCATGGCACCACCTATCGCGGCGGTAAACACTTAGCTCGACGCCTGCTGCCGCCGCCAGGCTGCCAGCAAAGCCAACCGCATTTGGCCACTTCCGCTTGCCGCCGCCTATCGCCATCGACTTTCTCGATGCTGCTCGCGGTCGACCCATCTCCGCTCGGTTGGGGAATCTACCGTACTGACGGTTCTTTCTCATGGACGACAAGGTAACTAATTTAACGAGATATTATCTCATCTCTTATCCCAGTTCATCTGCCTCCTTTAATCACCCGGCGGAAATCGCATTAAATTCATTTTTATTTGAGTTGATTTGAGGGTTTTCTTTTATTCATAGAATGTATAGTGCGCCGACACTTCAGGACTTTGCGACCGCCGCCAGAGATTCCATCTCACCGTACCAGATAACTTGACAACGCGCGCGGTATGTTCAATCTCACCCTAAATCGGTTGGCATGGCCTACTTTCCTGAACATATTCTAAATATTGCTACATTTGGATAAAAGGTGCCACATGCACCATATACGTCAAAGGGGATTTTCCCCCTCTTCTTTCTATATTAGGCAAATTAATGATGTATTGTTCTTTCAATTATTCTCATATTTCCATGACATCATGTTTACCCTATCTGTTTAATTATAGATTTTTGTCCTTCGATTTCAACTGTTGTACAGTTCTCTCAATTTGGGCTCATATTTGCATGTTACCATATTTGCTTTAACAATCCTACCATTTTCTGCAGAACATCCCTTGCTATGCAACAGATTATGTAGTGCACAATTTTTCCCTTTACATACATCAAGGCTCCACGGATGTCATACTGCACACAAACCATGGATTTACAATCGTTGCTACTGTAAGACTTGATGAACGTGGTGACTCCTATTTTGGCACTGGCTTTTGGAAAGAAATTGCAAAGTTTTATGTACTGAAAGCTGGCACTAAAATTGCACTGCATATAAAAGGGCCTGGTCATGAGATATATGGTAACTTCCCCGACAAAATCATCCGTCCAGAATTTGTTCGAAGTAAGTTTTCTTTTCAACTATCTGCATGTTGACTTACCCAGCAATGTCAAATGAATTGTGTAGTATTTAAGCAACCAATTGTTATTCCCTTTTCTTACTATATTCCTACCTAATAACTTATAGTTACCAATACACTTTTCTATTGCCTTGTTTAAACTAAATATTCCATGTACTCCCATTTCTATTAGAAAGCGCCGCTGACAAGGAGACTCCGAAGGTGGAGAACGGGGCTGCCAACAAGCGGAGGCGGGGCGAGCTAGAACCGCAAGTGACTCCAGCACGCCTAGACTTCATCAGTAGCCTCCTCAATGATATGTTGAAAGTCATCATCTCCCTCCTCCCAATCAAATATGGGGCACGGACAACCCTCCTTTCCCGGCGGTGGCGCCCCCTATGGAACTCCAGCCCTCTCAAACTCATCGACACCCACGAGCTCTGCCATGGCTATCGCGAAAGCTTGGATGCGTTCTCCAAGATCCTCGGCAGTCACCTTGGCCCAACCAAAGGCCTTAGAATGGGCAAGTTCCGTTCCAACGGCAAGGACCAAGCCAAGCTTGACGACTGGTTTCGATCCCCCGCCCTAGATCAGCTCGAGGAGCTCACTTTTGATGATGGGCATATGCGGTCGCTGCCAACGTTCGCACTTCGCCTCGTGCCCACGCTGCGCGTCACCAAGTTCAGGAATTGCCATTTCCCGCCCCTTAATGACGCGCCCGCTCTTATTCTACCATGTCTGAAGCACCTCGAGCTCGTCGCCGTCTACCTCTCAAAGGGTGACATGGAGCGCCTGCTCCGTGGCTGTACTGCACTCGAGTACCTTCGTCTTCAGGCGATCAATGGGTGAGTACCTTCCACATCACCTCCATGACTCTCCGGACTATTTATGTGTGTTGCTGGTGCGGCAGGAAGACATCACAAGATGTGTACCATGGTATGGTCATTGAGGACACACCTGCACTTGAGAGATTACTTGTAGTTTATCAAGAAGGTCCAACAAGAATCAATGTCATTTCTGCGCCAAAATTGACAGTGGTGGGCTACTCGTCTGACAAATACTCCGAACTTGTTATTTGATCCACACCCGTTCAGGTACAACAGCCGCCTTCTACCTCTCCTTCTACAAATTAACATTATTTCTAATTTTGAAGATATTTGTTCGTCTATCATTCAGAAAATGATTCCGGCAAGCTTGACCCCGAAACTGTGCATAGTGAAGGTCTTGGCACTAGAATCTATCGGCCCCGACTGGAGCAAGTTGTCGGTTTCCTGAGATGCTTTCCGTGCCTGGAGAAGCTATATATCGAGGTGATGTTCCTTTCCTGTTAAATGTTAACCGTAAGGGAGTTTAATTTGTGACACCTTTTTCCAAGTTTACAATGACAATGTACTACGATTTCTGAAGGTTCGTTTGGAGGATTTTAGTACATACATGCCCCCCCATATTGGTTGCTTGATCAATATGGTTACAATCAATAAGCATTTCTCCTTTGGATTCATCTATACTAGTTTTCTTAGGGAACTTTTCATCCACTCCAACCTCTTGTGTAGAAGGCTACATTTTTCTAGAATGTAATCAAATGCCCATGTTAATCATGTCAGATCAAAGATGGCATGTTAGTTCATTTTACAAATCCTGCAAACCAAATAGCTAGGCCTGTAGTAATGTTCAAAACTACATGTAGGCACTAACACGTTTTATTCTTTTGCAGACAAGATTAGGCCCAGTGGTGGATAATGTGATACAATATAACAATCACGTCGAATGCCTAGATCTGCATCTCTCAGAAATTACTTTGAACTCCTACCGAGGGACCTTACCAGAGATTATATTCGCCAGGTTCTTTGTTCTCAGAGCAAGCATGGTGAAGGAAATGAGGTTTGCCCTACATTTATTTCGCAAAAATGAATGGTTTGTTGATCAGCGCCAGCGCCTGCGGCAGAATAGAGTAGGCTCCAAAAATGCTGAATTCATTTTGGAACTTTAGATGACAGAGTAATCGGAAGTCATCGTGTCAACCCCATACATGACTTCTCAGTGGCTGACCCCTTTACAAAAATTGTGAGGTTTTGAAATAGACTTAGAAGCGGTGATATTAGTTTGAACCTCTCTGATATCCATGTTCAGTGGATCAGCGCGAGCGTTTGCAGCCGATGAGCTGAATTTCATTTCTAATATCAGTTTGAACCTTGTAATCTTTGAATTTGAGCCATATAACTCTGGAATTTGAACCTTGTAACATTTCGAGCTTTTGTGGTACAATCGTTGAAATGGCATCGTATGAGACTCGTAAATTGCTAGCACTATTTTGACCTTAATATGCAATGGTCTTAGATTTTATTAACCATTCTTGAATCAGTTTACCTTGTCGATCTCACAGCACATGATCTGTATAGCTAACTTGACTGCGATCTTCGACATTATTGCACACAGTTAGTTTCTTCCACCGTGTGCACTGTAGAGCGCAAAATTAATTATCGCACTCGAGTGTCCATCATCACCCCAGGGTAAACTTATGACCAAAGTCATTCCACACACTTTGTTTTTACAAAGCTTTTTGCCAATAAATGCTGATGATTTGTCCCTCTTCTAGCTGACGCGTGGCCAAACTAGCCGGGCGGGAAGCTTGCGCGGTAGCACGGGAACAGGCTCACCGACGATACATTTGGCGCCTCTTCGATCCCACGCGTGCGGTGCGGTGTTGTCAAGTGCGCATTGGAATCCTCCGCTATGAACGCCGTGACAAGATGTGACGATTACAGGCCGGCCGGCCCCCATTTATTACAACGGCCATTTAACCTACCCTTGTGTCTCTTCAACCTTTCAATCGCGCCCCACCATTGCAAGACGCACACCCACCATGATAAATTCTTAGAGGGTATCATGCGCGGCTCTAATCGCGCTCCGAGCGGCTACCGACGATGAGAAGCAGTTCACCATGCGTGCCATAGTGGACACCCATAGAAGGTTCATGGACCTCTCGGTGGTGTACACCAATGACCCGGTCTGGGTGGAGCACTCCATCCACATCATGGAGCTGTTGCTTGCCGCGAAGAAGTACAAGGTGGTCGGGTTCAACCTCGAGTACACCCGCGCTCATGCCGGGTCTTGTCTCAAGGTCGCCGTCGCCCAGATGTGTGTGCGCCACCACGTCCTCATCTACCACTACTACCTGGCCACAAGGCCTTGCGAGTGTTTCGCCAGGTTTGTCAACAACCCCCACTACATGTTTGCTACGGTGGACATCACCAACAATCTAAAGGCGCTCGAGAATTCGGGCATCGCCTGCCAGAATCTTGTCGACATCCAGGGCCAATACAAGATCTGGGGCAGCAAGGAGCATGAGAATGACTCACTGGTTCACCTCGCCGAGGCCATCATCGACCCCTACTACAGAGACATGAAGGATTCATGCAATAAGGACAAGCGTGCCTGGCACTCGGCCTAGATGGAGAAACTCGACAAAGCTCACATCATGTACGCGGCCAAGGAGGCGTACACGAGCTACGACATGTACACGCGGATCGTTGACATGAGGAAGTGCCTCCTTCCCCAAAACGGCCAGGGATCCAGCCGGAAGCAAAGCAATGGCAAGCGTCGTCGCAACAATAAGTAGATGATTAGATCCTCGTTTCTCCTACTTTAGTATGCATGTAATTGCTTTCTTTGGTGTGTGGAAATGTTATGTGTGTAGTCACTTGTGTAATTGTATGCTTAATTTGGTTATGCAATGCTATGTTTTTAAGTATATATGTTGATGCTCTATAGACAGAGCTTAGATGATGTGCGGACAAAGAAAATCACATCTCACACGGACTAAACAATGGAACTCGTCGATGATGTTTTCATCAATCACTCACAATTGTATACCAGTAATCGTTTGCTCACAACACACACGGCTTGTTAGCAGTAATCGTCTGTGTTGTTATCGGTCTTCGCACATGTTTCCGATTACAGACCTATTTGCCTCGTATCACACACATCTTGTTCATTTGAACCGTTTCTATTCTCATGTCTCAATGCAAACAATTCATCCGAGTGAACTGCATGCCGTATATCGCACACACCTTTGATCTGGCTGACCGTTTCCATTGTGTTGCCTAATCACAAACAGTTCATCTGAGTGAACCGTATGTTGTACATCGCACACACCTTCATCTGGCTGCCTGTCTCTTTTGTTCCTCCTCATCGCAAACAATTAATTGAGCTGAACCGTATGCCCTTCATCGCACACGCAACTAAAATCTGAACCGTGTTTGATGCATCCTCCATCGCAAACGTTTTGCACCTTTTTTGACGGTTATTTTGCACCACCATACGCGATTATGGCATCGCACACAGTTTCATTGAAGGGTCTCTGATCGTAGTGTCGTGTTAGCAGCATCCTGCAGTAGTGTCAGCGCCTTACTACACCTGCCTTTGAGTCAATAACATGTGGACCCGACAGGTGGCTGGTCCACATGTAATGCTCCCGAAGGCAGAGGGGCAGTGGGGCCGAGAGGGGTGAGCCGCAGGTTGGGGGACGTGTGGTGTCATGGGTTCGAGCGGCGTCGTGGGTATCGCGTGTGGCTGTGGTAGAAACTTGATGCTCGCTGCATTTCAGTTGGCCCACATGTCACACACACAAAGGCAGAGGGGCAGTGTGGCTGAGAGGGGTGAGGCGCATGTCGGGGGACGTGGTGCCGTGGGTTGGAGCGGCCTCGCGGGAATCGCGAGTGGCAGTGGATGAAACGTGATGGTCGCCATAGTTGAACTTCCATGGACAAGCTGTCATGTCTACGGGCACATGCATTGCATACCGATCACTGGAAGGGGTACTAGAGAAAGCTAGGCGGATAAATAGTCCGTTATAGTCAAACGGACCCATGCTACTACTTGTTCCAAAGACATGCACACCATCGAAATAGTCCATCTATATCAATATACACAGAGAGGGAATAATTTTTTACAAGAGAGGAAATATTTCATCCATCCATAATGCCATGCTTCTTCTTCTTCTTCTTCTTCTTCTTCTTCTTCTCATTTTGCAGCTATCTCGAAACTCACACGAGGATCGAGGGCAGCATATTTTATCCACTCGTATGTCAAGGGATAATTCTCCCATCAAGATGACCTTAATGCCAGTGTCTCGTCACCCTTCTGAAGATTTGTTCTGAGCACAAAATTTGCTACGTCGAATAGGGATGGTGTCGGTTTATCACAATCTTCTACATGAATTTTTATTTTGGTTTGTACGTCAGCGATGCTTTTCAAATCAAGGTTGTACGGCTCCAACTTCTGTTTGTCCCCTGCGATGGCTGCCCCACAGAAGTATATGTCCTCCCGAGACAAGAAATTGTGAAGCTCACCTGGTATGGAGGGCGCGTGTATGATGTGGTACACCAAAACATCATCTTCGAGGCACAGCTGAAGGACGGCGGCGCGTTGGATCCTCCCAGTGGCACGCTCCGTGTACTCTGCGTCGACGAGGACATGTTGGATGCTAAAAACCTGCATCTCGATCTCTTTCGCCATTTGGAACCACTGGACTGGAGGGCTATGGTTTGGCTAATTAGGATTAGATGGCTAGTCTAACCGAAGAAGATGATTATTTAAAGGGGCTTCGGAATTACTACTCCAGGAGGATGTGAAGAGGTTAAAACAATGTGAATGCAATGTGGTTTGGATGCAAATGAAGATGAAGGAGTAGTGAAGAAGCCGAGGAAATTGGTTCCCGATGGAGAAGTAAATGGGAGAAGTGGCCTGTAGACAGTTGATTAGACGGCTTGGTAGACTAAACGAAAAGGCTACATGGGTAAACTGAGGAGTGGTACCTATCCCTGTATGTGCCCATCCTTCTAGCGCTACATGTGCCACTAGATAGTTGAGGTCACTCTTTCGAATCACCGTGGCGAGACATTTTATGATTCCTTTTTATTTCTGAGAGCCCTCCTGACAGGTCGGACCTATGCAAACGGATAAAAAAAATGTGTCATAGCTGGATCAGATGGATATTGGCGCGTCCGTGGGAGACATAACATTCTCTAGTTAAGGAATATGTGGTTATCCTCAAAAAAGAAAAGGCCTTCTTCGCGCTTCCGCATGCACAAGAATTTGGTTTTGCTCGCAATATGGATGATACCTGGAGGATGAAGTGAACCTAGAGGCATGCTAGCACGGGAGACCTATTTTCGCTATACATTACTACTCATGTTCCTACTACTCCTACTACTAGTAGTAGTACAACTGTGGTACACTTGATGGTAAAAATATTATTCATCCGGTCCTCACAGTGAACTGACAAGACCTTGCGCCCGAGGTGACACCAGTCCAGGCGGCGTGTTCGGGTTAACAAAGTCAGCCTCACCTTGTGCACTGTGCAGTCACTGTCACAGCCGCTGTATAGCATGCCTCGCCTCGTCTCCCTCTCCCCTAGCACCACTCCATCTCCATCTCCGTCTCGCCAGAGATCCTAAGATCACTCTTCATCATCTCACTGTGCCCCCGCGTACCCTCGCCTCGCTCGCCTCCCCCAGTACTGCTATTCCCTTGCCAGCTGCTCTAGCACCGAAGCCTTCTTCCCCGTAAATCAAGCCCCCAAAAACCGCACCTTTCAAACTCCACCATGGCCGAACGCGAACCGCAGCATCCATATGAGCCACGATTTGAGCAATCTCCCCAGTGACATCCTCGACCTCTGTTGTTCGTGTATGGATATGTTGAGCGCCCTGCGGCTGGCTGCATGCTCGAGGGACATGCACACGACCATCGTCGAAGCGAGGCCTAAGCTTTTCAAGACACCCTCCTTGCTGCTCTCTAGTCTTGCGAGATTTGCTCACCATGATACGGAGGCATACATGATGCCCCTCGACTTCAGTCCGATCCCCATTAGCCGAAACTTCTTTGCATGTATGTATTGGGTCGCCGTACATCATTTCCCTCGACTTCGATCCGATCACCGTCGCCCGAAACTTCTTGGTAGGTATGTACTGGGTCGGCATGAACTCCCACTGGATGGCTACCGTCACAGAAGACGGGAAAAAGGTTGTGCTCGTGAACTTCCAGACCTCCCATGAGATTATCCTTCCTCCCTTGGATTATATAGAGTTTTACCATCGCGGTCCAAGTCATCTAGATTACCACGTCAGTTGGACGAACCTTGTTTTGAAGAAGATTATAATCTGCCAAGTGCCCACACGACATGCGGATTACGCAGACTTCAAGCTAATTGCCTTGTTCGACCGCGGACTCACCTATCTTTATGCTGGTGCCTTCTTCAGCTGGAGACAACTCAGCTTGCAGTGGATCATCGTCAAAGCTAATACACACTTCTGTGATGCTATTGAACACAATGGCATCATCTACGCGATCGACAAAGCAGATGGCACCATGTATTGCGGGGACGGCGCGTGTAAGTTGTTTCCGTCTGATGTTAATGATGACACGATGACACTGTTTGAACTTTTTGTGATGATTGGCATATCCCTGTTTGAGCAGAATTTGAGTAGAACTATGGTAATGTATTAGAGACGCTGTAAATAAGCTATATTTGGAATGAGTTAAGTCATGCGATTCATTATAGCCAATTTGTACCCCTGAATAATCAAACGGTTAGGAAGATATTGATATTCTCCTTATTTTATAGTAATTTATATACTACTAAATATGAGTGTGTATCAATGGCCATGTTAGTTTCCTCATTTTCATGATGTAGAAACATGCATCACACTGTTGGTTTCATCTAACCATACATTAGGGAAGTAAATGTGCATATGGAGAAGTCTATATTTTGAAGTAGTGAAATCCTGCAATGCTTACCATGTGTACATACCTATATTCGCCCTTCAGCAATCAATGGCTAGAATAATATGCTCATAAAAATTTTGCCCACAGAACATGAGTATTTAACAATGCATGGTCTGTTAGTTTCCTTGAAGAATTTGTTTGTGAGGACAGAACATGATTACATAACATGCATGACATGGTAGTTTCCTATGAAGAATCGATCGAGAGATAACATGAGTATAACCATGCATGGCACTTCTATATTTTCGAACCCAGTATACATTTCCCTGTATTTTCCTCCCAGTTCCAACAGGAACATATCAATGTTGTTTCTTGCATTATCCTACTCATACTCTGAACAATGTTGATCTTACATTAACAATGCCTGTCCTTTTTATATGATGCGGTGTCCCTACAGTTACTGCCCTTTGTAATCACACCACCTTTGCCAAAAACAGAGAAGCACAACTGGTTCCTCGCTCGATCAGACGACGGCAAAAGACTGATGATCATTCGGACACATGAGCCAGAAAAGTTATATTGCAAAAACCCCACCGTATACAAGCACCATGAAATACGTGAGTATCCAGACAGTGGCTGTTACATCTATGAGCAGGATACTAGCTTGTTGGGGCCTTCAGGATTTTTGAGTTGGAGGCGGGTAGACAGCCTTGGTTCACACTCTCTGTTTCTTGGACTCAATTATCCGATTAACTAGGAGATCACCGTTGGCAAGGACCTTGATGGCAGAGAGGCTCTGTTTGCTATGGAAAACTGTGTCTACACGGCGAGCCCTAGGAGTTCGGGAGCAAACTCACCTGATTGTCAACGATATAGCCTGCAGCCAAAAGAAGGTGAGAATGACAAAGGCATCTGGATTAACTTTGATCCTTGGATGTGTCGAGTTCGACAGGTAGTGACGTGGTTCAAGCCTTCAGGTTGATAGGTAATTGGGCTGTTGCGTCGAAAGGGTGGAGTACTGGTGTCTCCGGATCACTGGTGGCTGAAGCGGGGCTGCAAATTATGATGGTGTTGGATCATCCTCTTCGAATGACTTGTTGTCTTTGCTGCTTGTTCTGATGGGTAGTTCTCTCTTTTGTTATGCATATTCCTTGTCATTTGGTCATCCTCGTCTATGTCACTCTTACTATGTAATAGTTGCCTCAATTTAGAATATCATTCTCGTCTGGATCACGAGAGTCTGAGCGCTGCAGATGGGTGCATTTTGGTGGTGTAGCAACACTTCTTATGAACTATCATGTCTTGCTGTTTATGTCAGTAGTAGTCACTAGTCAGTGTTTGAATGTTGTATATATTGTTGTTTCAAACTGTTTATTGTCTCGAACTACTGGTGGGCTAAATGAGGGCATCACCATTCTCCAGTGTTCAAAGTATATCTCCTTTTTTCAAGTTACTAGCAAGATGCCCGTGCGTTGCACGAAACATCAAGATCTTGTGGGAGAAAAGGATGAACGAGGGAAGGCCTTATCTGCAAATGTGGAGAGGAGTGCGGGTAAATTGTCGTAGTTTCCTTCCTATCCGTTAGATATAGATCGGACGACCTATATTGCAGGATGGCAGGCACACCATCATCACCAACTCTGTTTTTTTATAGAAGTATATATATATAGATATAGATAGATAGATAATTTGAGCTCAGTGTCTTTTCGATGATATACACTTGTTTGGGCCAGTGAGGTGTCGTTGAATATGGGCCGAGTAGTAACGCAATGCCAAACAGGTCAATTATGACTCTCAGGCCAGGCTCTTAAAAGATCCTGAAAAAAGGTCGGGCTCTCAAAAAAAGAAAGAATTGGGACTCTTGCGCGCCGACATGTGGGCGCCACTATTGTTTTCGTCCGCTTGCGTGCCGAGAGCATATTGGTGCGTGTTCGAAATTCATGCTACCTTTTCATCCCCAATCTCCCACCCCTCCCCCACCTCTGGAATCTTGATTCCTACTCCAGTTCCCCCAAATGCCCCTCCTGTACTCCCTGCACTGAAGCGCACTATCATGTCGCCGATCAACACGGATCTCTGAGCCGAAGATCCTGAGGTCCGTCCTGCCTTCGGGCGCTGTGTGCTGTCACTCAACAGTGGCATGGCGGTGCTTGACGACCAGTTTGCCGGCAAAGTGATGATGGTAACCATCAATGGCGACCAGCCACCCGTCTCGCCGGACGACCTTGTCAAAGCTCTTGGCATTGCGCACGACATCCAAATAAGTGACTTGCTTGTCGAAGTTTGTCCGCCACCGGCTGATTTCTTCGTCAGGTTCCGGACAACTTTCGACTGCAGTTGTGTGTTCGAATCTTCCCGGCGTTTGTTCCGCGATGGCGCACTGGTGAGCTTTGATCGGTGGCACCCAGGATGGGGCTCGGTGCCCTATGAGCTTGAGTTTTTAACAAAGCTTACCTTCCACGGCATGCCTCGACGTGCTTGGAATAACGAGTCCATGAATGAGCTTATCAACGGATTTGGAGGTGAGCTCGTAAGTATGTTTGTTCCTCCAGACAGTTGGGCTCTAACGATTATGGCATGGATGAAGAAGCCGTCCACCATACCGAAGGTGATTGGTGTTGAGATACCGGTGCAGGAACCGGGGTTGTACTATTCGTCGCCACCAAGGCCGCCACGGACCACGTTAGGGATGTACCTGTATCGAGTGTTCGTGCATGTCGAAGAAGTGGTCAATCCATCAATCGAAGTCCTGCCTCCACCGCTGGTCCCCGGGTCCGTCGACGACGTCCATTACAGGAGTCAACGTCAGACTTCACCCGTGTTGCCCAGGACGATGGATGGCATATGGCCTACTCCATCGCGCGGTGGAGGCCACTGCTTCTTTGGGAGAAGAGGCAGGGCTGGCTGCCTGGATGTGCTCTAATTTGAGGTAACAACTGAATCTTGTCAGATACTAGTTAAATCCGAGCTATGGGTGTGAAGCACTGATGTGCCAGTACATTTGATTGTGACCTGTTCTATTTTTTTACCTGAACTTTTTTTAGAAAGGGCTGTACGTCAACTTAATGTTCTAGCAGAACTTATATATTGTGTTGTCTGTCTGTTTTCTTTGCACAACATTCAAGATATTTCCCCGTCATTGATAAAGACGATGAGCGGTTATGTACGAGTTCGTTGGTTTCAACATAGCCCTACCTGTAGTGGTCCACTGCTTCCACCCTGATTGTGCCGCCTGCATGAAATATTTGTATGCAAGTTCAGTGTGCTATGATGTTCTATATGATTGTGTCAACTATATAAGTTTTTACTGAGCATCATCAGTGCATATGGCTGAAAGATGTATTTACAAGCATCGACCGATGGGTCTCTCTCTCTCAGACACACAGACACACAGACACACACACAAACACACACACACACGCACACACACACAAGTGGGACCCGTTGAATTATTTCTTCGCTCGTGACAGCTTTTAATTAGGTTCCACTATACTCTAACTTTTTTCTTAAGTTATTAATTGAGCTCAGTGACTTCAAAAAGTTGTACAAAAGCCTTGTTTGGGCTTTTCCGACGTCGCTGAATGTGGGCTGAGTAGCCATGTAAGGTTGTACTGTACTACACGGGCCTTTTTTTCAACATCAGCAATGCAAGTGGGCCGACAGTTGTACACAATATCCAGGTCAACTTGTTATTCTCCGCCCCACTGGGCTGCAAATCATTCCTAGGAGGGATGCATTAGGCTTAACAAGAAAATGGGCTTTAAGAAATAATAAATGGGATGTAATTATAAAAACTGGGCAGTAACTATAAAAAAATGCACCAAACACGTAATTAGTTTAAAAATTATATTATTTTTGGAATTTGAGAATTTTAATTTCATTACTTGTTGCGCGCGCAATATTTCATTGGATTTTTACGTAATACAAATTTATTTTGAAATTATATTTAATCTGGCTAGAAATTTCAGGATAAAAATATTTCGGATCCCATCAAAATGTGGGAAATTTTATTGAATTCTCTTTTGAGAGGTTGGTTGAAATTATTAGTTGTTGTCCTAGCTGGAAAATGGGTTGTACTTTCTATGAACTATAATGGGTTGTAGTAAATTCCATTAGAATTCAAAAATGGGCTGTACACACTTGTGGGACTACTAAGTTGACGCGTCCCCTAAAAACAAAAACTAAGTTGACGCGTATGCAAGGCTTTGTCAACTTATAGTCAACACACGGTTCTAGCAGCAGTGGCCGTTGGATGTCCATCCAACGGATGTCGTGCTTCTTCTTCAATCTCGGATATTCTTGCTTCAGCCGCCAAACAATGACCCCCCTGACATCTGGAGCGCACCGTTTCAGAGGCTGACCTGTGGGCCTACTAAGTTGAAGCGTACCAAGGGTTTTGTCAACTTAGTCAATATAAAAGATTCTAGCTACAGTGACCGTACAATGTCCATCCAACGGCCGTCGTGCTTCTTCAACCTCTGGTCTTCTTGCTCCAGCCGCCCAAACCAGCGCAGGTTGTGATGCGTGCTCCTGCCTCCCGTGGCCGGCTGTGATGCCGCGGAGGCCTCACCGCCCCCTACTACTTCCACCGCTGGCCAGGCCCTACGGCGATGGCAGCCCCACACTGCAGCCGAACCAGTGAACCCTCGTACTCCTCTCCGTGTGGGCATCCACTGCTATGTCTTCCCTGGCTCCATGCCGTCCCCTTCCTAGGCCTCGCTGTTGTCCACCGCCTTGGTGCACTCAGCGCGGCGTGGTCAATGTGGTTAACGAACGACTTCCATCAAAAGAGTACTGTACGTGGAGAGGCTAACAGCTGAGTCCATGGCCGCACGCAAGGAAATGCCTCCTTATTACGCACAAAATAATGATTCCTCCACCTAACAGCTGGGACCCACCGGAAGGGCCTCTGTATTTCGCGAAAAAACGTCCCCCTCGCTAACAGGTCAGACCCACCACCTATATCTTCGCACGCAAGGAAGTGCCTCCTTATTACGCACAAAAAATGAATGCCCCCTGCTAGCTGGGACCCACCATAGTGGGAGGCTGACTTGTGAGCCTACTAAGTTGACGGGGACGGAGGGCTTTGTCAACTTAGTCAATATGAACGATCTAGCTCCAGTGACCGTACGATGTCCATCCAACGACCATAGTGCTTCTTCAACCTCTGGTCTTCTTGATCCAGCCGCCCAAACCAGCGTCGGTCGTGCCACGTGCTCCTACCTCCTGTGGCCGGTTGTGATGCCGCGGAGGCCTCACCGCCCTCTACTACTTCCACTGCTGGCCAGGCTATCCCTCCACTCACCCACACCCCCTGTTATTCTGCGGCGACGGCAGCCTCACACCGTAGCCGATCCAGTGAACCCTTGTACTCCTCTCCGCGTGGGCATCCACTGCCGCGTCTTCCCCGGCTCCGCGTCATCCCCTTCCTAGGCCTCGCCATTGTCCACCGCCCTGGTGCTCTCGGTGCGGCGTGGTCAACGTGGTCAAGGAACGACTTCCATCGGAAGAGTATTGTACGTGGAGAGGCTGACAGCTGGGTCCACGGCCGCAGCAACGAAGTGCCTCCTTATTACGTGGAAAATAATGATTCCTCCACCTAACAGCAGGGACCCACCGGACGGGCCACCATATTTCGTGAAAAAGACATTTCCCCCCTGACTGCTGGGACCAACCAGCTACATCTTCGCACGCAAGGAAGTGCGTCCATATTATGGGCAAAAGAAATGATTCGCCCCCTGACTGCTGGGACCCACCAGCTACATCTTCGCACGCAAGGAAGTGCCTGACAATCAGGACCCACCTGGCCGAAGCATACATAGCGTTGTCATTCTGGTCGCGAACGTGTATGTACATACTGGTCGATCGGTCTGTCTGCAGGCTGCAGCGATGAACCGTGGCCGTGGAAGGAAGGGCACGTGTCGTAGTACAGGCGCACACGTGTAGTAGTAGAGGCGCACACGTAGCATGTCACGCAGTCCCGTTAATATCGTGTACACGTACGTACAGCGGCCAGGGTGCAAGAAAGTAAATACGGCCACATACGTACATACGGGCGGGGTCTTGAACGCCTACTCGCGCATACGTACGGCCAGGGCTCGTGTACATGGCTGGGTTGGAACGGAGAAACTGCATCGTCGTCGTGTTCATCAGGAGCCAACCGGCTTGGAGGAAACAGCCTTGTGTTCGACTGGCCATGGTCGAAACGGGATCCTGTTCATCGGGAGGGGTCTGGCGTACCGCAAAATGGAGGAAACATACTTCTCTTGGACCTCCTACGGTCGAAACAGGGTCCTGTTGATCAGGAGGGGCGTGGCGTACCGCAAAACGAAGGAAACGGACTTGGAGCGCTACGGTCTAAACGGGGGTCCTGTTCATCGGTAGGGGTGTGGCGTACCGTAAAACGGGACTCCACGGGATACTGTCCATCTCCACCGTCGACCTCCTCCAGCCTCCACGGGCTACTGTTCATCCACCGTCGACCTCAACCGGCCTCCACCTGCGACTGTTCATCCACGACGTCTCCCCTCCTGCCTCCACCAGCCACTGTTCATCCAGCCTTCACCGCTCCTCCACCGGCTAGTGTTCAACCAGCCCTCTCCACGTGGTCCTGTTCAACCACCCCTCCACGGGCTACTGTTCATCCAGCCATCCACCCGTTACTGTTCAACCAGCCCTCCACGGGGTCCTGTTCATCCACCCCCAACCGTCTCGATCGGGGTCCTGTTCATCCAGCGGCAACGGCCTCTACTACCGGGGTCCTGTTCATCCAACCCCCCACCTGGAAATGTTCATCCAAACCCCAACAACACTCACTGTTCATCAAGATGCAGCATCGATTGGCTTCAGTTAGCAGCAATAGCGAAGGAATCACTTGGGTTCAGTTAACAGCAAGGGATCGATCGCTCGGGTTCAGTAACGTAGCTAGTGCAATCGCTCGGGTTCAGTTAGAGCCCAACGCCTCGCTCGGGTTCAGTTAGAGCGCAACACCTCGCACACACGCGCGTACGTGTATGAGAAAAACGCGCAAACCTCCATGCATCGCTCGGCCCCGACCACCCATCGTAACCGGGAACTCCCCGATATTTTCCTCGCCCTCGCTTCTACCATGGTTTTTTCGGTCATGGACATCCCAAAGAATGTCATGCAGCAGCATCTCCGGCCCGCCCAGGATGAAAAGCCCATTTTCTGTCATGGTTTTTTGTCATAGAAGTAGGAGCCCACCACATCTATGATGATACCGAGTTTTGTCACAATTATCGTCATAGAAGTGTCATAAGCATGACAGGAAAAAAATTCGTTCGGCCCAAAATGTCACGGATGTGTCTTTTTTTGTAGTGTCATGACGGTGCTTTGGAGATGGAGATCAAAGGCACAAGATGATGATGGCCATATCGTGTCACATATTTTTATTGCATGTGATGTTTATCTTTTATGCATCTTATTTTGCTTTACGGTGGTAGCATTATAAGATGATCCCTCACTAAAATTTCAAGGTATAAGTGTTCTTCCTGAGTATGCACTGTTGCGACAGTTCATCGTGCCGAGACACCACGTGATGATCGGGTGTGATAAGCTCTGCGTTCACATACAACGGGTGCAAGACAGCTTTGCACGTGCGGAATACTCGGGTTAAGCTTGACGAGCCTAGCATGTACAGACATGGCCTCGGAACACTGAGACCGAAAGGTCAAACGTGAATCATATAGTAGATATGATCAACATAGAGATGTTCACCATTGAAAACTACTCCATCTCACGTGATGATCGGACATGGTTTAGTTGATATGGATCACGTGATCATTTAGATGACTCGAGGGATGTCTATCTAAGTGGGAGTTCTTAAGTAATATGATTAATTGAACTTAAATTTATCATGAACTTAGTCCTGATAGTTTTTGCATATCTATGTTGTAGATCAATGGCCCGTGCTACCGTTCCCTTGAATTTTAATGCGTTCCTAGAGAAAGCTAAGTTGAAAGATGATGGTAGCAACTACACGGACTGGGTCCGTAACTTGAGGATTATCCTCATTGCTGCACAGAAGAATTATGCCCTTGATGCACCGCTAGGTGACAGACCTATTGCATGAGAAGATGCAGACGTTATGAACGTTTGACAAGCTTGGTATGAGGACGACTTGATAGTTTAATGCACCATGCTTTATGTCTTAGAACTGGGACTTCAAAAATGTTTTGAACGCCACGGAGCATATAAGATGTTCTAAGAGTTGAAATTGGTATTTCAGACTCATGCCCATGTTGAGAGGTATGAGACCTCTGACAAGTACTTTGCCAACAAGATGGAGGAGAATAGCTCAGCCAGTGAGCATGTGCTCGGAATGTCTGGGTACTACAATCGCTTGAATCAAGTGGGAGTTAATATTCCAGATAAGATAGTGATTGATAGAGTTCTCTAGTCACTATCACCAAGTTACTAGAACTTCATGATGAACTATAATATGCAAGGGATAATGAAATTGATTCCCAAGCTCTTCGCGATGCTGAAATCGGCGAAGGTAGAAATCAAGAAATAGCATCAAGTGTTGATGGTTAACAAGACCACTAATTTCAAGACAAAGGGCAAAGAAAAGAAGGGGAACTTCAAGAAGAATGCCAAGCAAGTTGCCACTCCCGTGAAGAAGCCCTAAGCAAGACCCAAACCTGAAACTGAGTGCTTCCACTGCAAAGGGAATGGCCACTAGAAGCGGAACTACCCCAAATACTTGGCAGATAAGAAGGATGGCAAAGTGAACAATGGTATATTTTATATACATGTTATTGATGTGTACTTTACTAGTGTTCATAGTAACCCCAGGGTATTTGATACCGGTTCAGTTGCTAAGATTAGTAACTCAAAACAGGAGTTGCAAAATGAACATAGACTAGTTAAGGGCAAGGTGACGATGTGTGTTGGAAGGGATTCCAAGGTTGATAAGATCACCATCGCACACTCCCTCTACCTTCGGGATTAGTGTTGGACCTAAATAAATGTTATTTGGTGTTTGCGTTGAGCATGAATATGATTGGATCATGTTTATTGTGACACTACTGCAAGATGCTGCTAACGCGACACTAAGATCAGAGACCCTTCAACGAAACTGTGTGCGATGCAATAATCGCAAACGGTGGTGTAAAAAAACCATAAAAAAGTGCAAAACGTTTGCGATGGAGGATGCATCAAACACGGTTCAGATTTTAGTTGCGTGTGCGATGCAGGGCATACCGTTTAGTTCAATTAATCATTTTCGATGAGGAGGAACAAAAGAAATGGGCAGCCAGATGAAGGTGTGTGTGATGTACAACATATGGTTCACTCGGATGAATTGTTTGTGATTAGGAAACACAAAAGAAATGGTCAGCCAGATCAAGGTGTATGCGATGTACATCATACAGTTCACTCAGATGAACTGTTTGTGATTAGGCAACACAAAAAAAAAACGGTCAGCCAGATCAAGGTGTGTGCGATATACGACATGTGGTTCACTCAGATGAACTATTTGCGTTGAGACAAGAGAACATAAACGGTTCAATATAACAAATACCATAAATATTGCAAGGTTCAAATTCAAAGATTATAACGCCCAAATTCAAACATTGCAAACTACGTCATTTCTAAAAAGGGATCAGCCGCTGACAAGTCATGTATGGATTTGACATAATGACTTCCAATTGCTTTGCAATATGCTCTTCCAATATGAAGTTTGGCATTTTTGGAGGCTCTTCCATTCCGCAGTACATGCCAGCTCTGATAATCATACCATTCATCTTTCCTAATTAAATGCGTCTTCAACCTCAGTACCCTCAGCACCTTTGCTCCGGCAAGAAAGAACCTGGCGAGTGTAATCTCCGGTAAGGTCCCTCGGTAGGAGTTCAAAGTAATATTTGAGAGATGCAGATCCAGGCATTCGATGTGATTGTCGTTATAAACATTATCCACCTCCTGGCCTATTATTATCTGCAAAAGAAGAGAACGTGTTAGTGCCTACATGCAGTTTTGAACACTACTACACACCCATTTGGTTTGCGGGATTTGTAAAATGCACCAACGTGCCATCTTCGATCTCGCATGATTAACATGGGCATTTGATTACAATCTAGAAACATGTAACCTTCTTCACAAGAGGTTGGATTGGATGAAAAATTCCCTAAGAAAACTAGTACAGATGAATCCAAAGGAGAAATGCTTATGGACGATTATAACCATATGAATGAAGCAACCAATATGGGGTGGGGGTGTATGTCCTAAAATCATCCAAAATTTCTACAGAAATCGTAGTACATTGTCATTGTAAACTGGGAAAAGGTGCAAAAAATTGAACTCCCTAATGGTTAACATTTAACAGGAAAGGAACATCACCTCGATATACAGCTTCTTCAGGCATGGAAAGCATCTCAGGCAACTGACAACTTGGTCCAGGTTGGGCTGACAGATTCTAGTGCAAGACCTTCACTGTGCCCAGAGTTTGGGTGAAGCTTCGTTGGATGACAGACGAACATACATCTTCAAAACTAGAAATAACTTTGATATCAAGAAGGAGAGGTATAAGGCGACCATTGTACCTGAAAGTTGTATTATTTGACAGACGAGTAGCTCACCACTTTCAATTTCGGCGTAGAAATGGCATTGATTCTTGTTGGACCTTGTTGATCAACTACAAGTAATCTCTCAAGTGAAGGTGTGTCCTGGATGACCATATTGTGGTCCACCTTTTGTGATCTCTTGTTGTAGCACCAGCAACACACATAAATAGTCCGGAGAGTCCTGGAGGTGATGTGCAAGGTACTCGACCAATTCATCGCCTGAAGATGAAGGAACTCGAGTGCAGTACAGCCGCGGAGCAGGCGCTCCATGTCATCCTTTGGGATGCGGACGGCGATGAGCTCGAGGTGCTTCAGTCGTGGTAGAAAAAGAGCGGGCGCGTCATTAGGGGGGGGAATGGCAGTTCATGAACTTGGCGAGGCGCAGTGTGGGCGCAAAGCGGAGCACAGATGTTGGCAGCAAGCGCATATGCCCATCACTAAAACTGAGCTTATCGAGCTGATCTATGGCGGGGGATCGGAACCACTCGTCAAGCTTGGCTTGGTCTTGCCATTGGAACTGAACTTGCTCGTGATGAGGCCTTTGATTGGGCCATGGTGACTGCCGAGGATCTAGGAGAACGCATCCAAGCTTTGGCGATAGCCATGGCAGAGCTTGCGGGCGTCGAGGAGGTCGACAGGGGTGAGGAGCCATAGGGGACACCACTGCCGGGAAAGGGCGGCTATCCTCGCCCGATATTTGATTGGGAGGAGGGATATGATGACTATCAACATATCATCGGGGAGGTTGCTGATGAAGTCTAGGACTGCTGGAGTCGCTTGCGGTTATTTCTCGACCCGCCTCCGCTTGTTGGCACCCTCGTTCTCCACCTCGTTGGCGGCGACGGAAACCTCTGTCTCCATATTCACGCCATGCTCCGGTGCTTCAGCAGCCCTGGCGTCGCCACTCCCTCCGATGGGGCGCTTCGGCGGCATCCTCGTACACTGACGACTTTGAGGACTCAGAGCGGCGTCGAGGATGCGGGCGGAGAGAGAGGATTGTGTGTGTGGCGAGGATGGGGGGTGCGGCCGCTCGGCGGCGCCATTAATATAGACCAGTGGGAGTGAGGCAGGCGGCAGTCCAAGGCTGTCTCGCTTCCCGGTGAGAAAGACTGCTTAATCTCTCTGAATGAAATCTATGCTTAATTACTGAATTTTAGTTGCAAAAAACAGATAGTGCTATTGATTTTTAGCTGCATATTTTAACAAATCGCAGTGGCTCTTGGCTTAGCGCCGAGGTCTGGCTTTAATTTGCATACCGTAATCTGAACCGTTTGCGTTGAAGAGATGCATAGATCCTGCGTTGAACAGCTTGTACGCTTCCCAGTGAGCCTGCGCACCGGACTGCGCTCGCACGCCTCCCGTTCAGTCAAGCAGCTGTCCACACGACACCTCCTATAGCCATTAAAACCAAGACACGTGGCATCTCGTGAATGGTTAACAGAATGCACACGGTTTGAATTATACAAACGTTTGAGATATTAAAGTGGCAGCTATTTTTTCAAAATGCCTTTGTTGGCTGTCATTATTCGAGTGCGCCTTCTCTCAAAATGGACACAAAAAATACCACAGCATGTCGGGTGCCATTCCATGATAGCATGCCAAGTTTCATGAATTTCAGACAAGTTTTAGATTTACTAGAATTTAAAAACAAAGTATCTCAACGTTTTGCCGGCAATCAACGGTGCCCTAGTGTTTGAAATTCGTTCCCATTTCTTGCATGGGACCTAAGCATGCACCCAAGGACACATATTTGATTTTTCAACCAATTTATATGCATTGGAGCATGTGCATGTAGTTCAAATTTGAATTATGCACATAAATGCATTGAAAACTCAGTTAATGCATAAAAATGTCCAAACAAACCCCAAAAAATCACAAATATTGGCACAACATTCCTGTTGTTCTATTTTGAGACGAGAAAAAATTTGAAAGCAATAAGAGGCAACGGATATCGTTTCGTCCCCAAAGGTGGGACGTTCCCTATAGAAACCATCATGCTTGTTGTGACAAGCTCTGGTTTGTGAGAAGCATATACCCAAACCTGGCCCAAATGGGACAAAAATTGTACCATGGCATGTTGATGCCGCTCCATGATAGCATGCCAAGTTTCATGAATTTCAGACGAGTTTTGGATTTACTAGAATTTAAAAACCAGGTATCTCAACGTTTTGCTGGCAATCAATGGTGCCCTGGTGTTTGAAATTCATTCCCATTTCTTGCGTGGGACCTAAGCATGCACCCAAGGACACAGATTTGATTTTTCAACCAATTTAAATGCACTGGAGCATGTGCATGTAGTTCAAATTTGAATTATGCACATAAATGCATTTAAAACTCAGTTAATGCATAAAAATGTCCAAACGAACCCCGAAAAATCACAAAAATTGACACAACACTTCTGTTGTTTTATGTTGAAAAGAGAAAAAAATTGAAAGCAATAAGAGGCAATGGATATCGTTTCATCCCCAAAGGTGGGACGTTCCCTATCGAAACCATCATGCTTGTTGTGAGAAGCTCTGGTTTGTGCGAAGCTTATACCCAAACCTGCCCTAAATGGGACAAATTTTTTACCACGGCATGTTGATGCCGCTCCATGAGAGCATGCCAAGTTTCATGAATTTCAGACGAGTTTTGGATTTACTAGAATTTAAAAACCATGCATCTCAACATTTTGCCGGCAATCAACGGCGCCCTGGTGTTTGAATTTCATTCCCATCTCTTGCATGGGACCTAGAAATGCACCCAAGGACACACATGTTATTTTTCAACCAACTTTAGTGCATTGGAGCATGTGCTTGTAGTTCAAATTTGAATTATGCACATAAAATGCCTAGAAAACCTAGTTAATGTATAAAAAAAGGCCAAACGAACCCCGAAAAATTCCAAGATTAAACACAACACTCTTGTTGTTCTATGTTGACACTAGATTTTCTTTAAAGCAATAAGAGGCAACGGAAATCGTTCCGTCCCCAAAGGTGGCACGTTCCCTACCGAAACCATCACGCTAGGTGTGAGAAGCTCTGGTTTGTGAGAAGCTTATACCCAAACCTGCCCCAAATGGGACAAAAATTTTACCACGGCATGTTGATGCCGCTCCATGATAGCATGCCAAGTTTCATGAATTTTAGACGAGTTTTGGATTTACTAGAATTTAAAAACCAGGTATCTCATTGTTTTGCCGGCAATCAACAGTGCCCTGGTGTTTGAAATTCATTCCCATTTCTTGCATGGGACCTAAGCATGCACCCAAGGACTCACATGTGATTTTTCAACCAACTTTGGTGCACTGGAGCATGTGCTTGTAGTTCAAATTTGAATTATGCACATAAAATGCCTATAAACCCAGTTAATGTATAAAAAAGGCCAAACGAACCACGAACAATTCCAAGATTAAACACAACACTCCTGTTGTTCTATGTTGACACTAGAAATTTTTTGAAAGCAATAAGAGGCAACGGATATCGTTTCGTCCGCAAAGGTGGCACGCTCCCTACCAAAACCATCACGCTTGTTGTGAGAAGCTTATACCCAAACCTGCCCCAAATGGGACTAAAAATTTACCACGACATGTTGATGCCGCTCCATGATAGCATGCCAAATTTCATGAATATCAGATGAGTTTTGGATTTACTAGAATTTAAAAACCAGGTATCTAAACGTTTTGCCGGCAATCAACAGTGCCCTGGTGTTTGAAATTCATTCCTATTTCTTGCATGGGACCTAAGCATGCACCCAAGGACACATATTTGATTTTTCAACCAATTTGTATGCACTGGAGCATGTGCATGTATTTCAAATTTGAATTATGGACATAAAATGCCTAGAAAACCCAGTTAATGTATAAAAATGTCCAAACGAACCCCAAAAATTCCAAAACTTAACACAACACTCCTGTTGTTCTATGTTGGCACTAGAATTTTTTTGAAAGCAATAAGAGCCAACGGATATCGTTTCGTCCCCAAAGGTGGCACGTTCCGTACCGAAACCATCACGCTTGTTGTGAGAAGCTCTGGTTTGTGAGAAGCTTATAGCCAAACCTGTCCCCAAATGGGACAAATTTTTTACCACGACATGTTGATGCCGCTCCATGATACCATGCCAAGTTTCATGAATTTCAGATGAGTTTTGGATTTACTAGAATTTAAAAACAAGGTATCTCAACGTTTTGCCAGCAATCAACAGTGCCTTGGTGTTTGAAATTCATTCCCATTTCTTCCATGGGACCTAAGCATGCACTCAAGGACACAAATTTGATTTTTCAACCCATTTATATGCACCGGAGCATGTGCATGTAGTTTAATTTTGAATTGTGCACCTGAAATGGCTAGAAAACCAGTTTAATGTACAAAATGTCCAAACGAACCCTGAATAATTCCAATTCTTTTATGACACACATATAGTTGCATGTTCACTGCAGATAAAAGGTCTAGCAATTCAAACAACGTCCATTGCCGCTGTGACCCCATTATGTAATTCAAATCAAGTAGATCCCACACAGTTTATTATCACCAACTGTGTGAGATATAGTACAAAATATCTTGGAGCACCGTCGGTGTATAGTATGCCTATGGCTTACGCGAGAAGGTGCGTCGGCTACAATCCACAGCCGGCGTGTCAAGCACACTAGCTCGCTCCCCAAATACTCCCGCCTTTGCATCCCTCGCAATCTCGAAAATATTACTGCCTCGTAATCTCGAAAATTTCTACCGCCTGGAAGGTTTTAATGTTTGATAGCACACGATTAGTATGTGCGGACCGTGTGCGATGTCTGTTACTCCTGCTCTGCTTCAGTCCCTTGAATCAAATTTTCAGTAGCCCCGGCATTTTACTCCCGCCTCTGCATCCCTCGCAATCTCAAAAATATCTGCTTGCCCTTGATCCAAATTTTCAGTAGCCCCGGCTTGTTACTCCCGCCTAGTAAAATTTCCAGTTGCCGCAGTATTTCCTCAAACACCACCTTGCCCCCCGCCCCCTCCACACACACCTCAAAACCTCTGCTCACACAGACACAAACAACCCTCAAAACCATTGGTAGGTCGTCGCCATCGCCGGCGCCTCCATCCTCAACCTCTGCCTGTGTGCCGGGGAGCTCGAGGAGCCAATGGCCAAAAAGAGGCTTATCGCGGACTTTTCGCCCGACGCCAGCGAGGTGGCCGCCGAGGTATCCCCGTCGTCCTCTGCGGGCTCGATCCGCCATCGCCGGTCCCCCGATCTGCCCGCCGTCGCGCCCCTATGCCGGTTCGAGGACTTCCCCGTCCTCCCTCGGACCCGGCAGCCGACGAGTCCTTCCTCGGGGTCTGGCAACGGCGGTGGGGGACATGGGTCGCTGAGATTACGGATCGGGAGATCCACACCCGCCAGTTGCTCGGTAGCTTCCACACAGCCGAGCTCACGACCATGGAGTACGACCGCTGGCAGGACCACTACCACGGCGCAGTGGCTAGGCTCAATTTCCCCTTCGGCACACGTCCGGTCGACCTCGTTCCGTCGGAGCCAGGGGTGGTGAGCTCGGCTATGGCGTGGGAGGACCGCGAGGCGTGGGAGTGCCTCGAGGCTGAGGTCGCCGATGAGGTCTACATGCAAGAGCTCCGCCGGCAGTACCCGGAGCTCGTGGAGGCGGAGCGGGCGATCTTTACCGGCGCAGAGGGTGGCGAGGTTATCGCGCTCTCCTTCGGTGATGAGGTTGAAGGCTACGAGGACGACGGCGCGAAGGGCGGCGAGGTTATCGCGCTCTCCTCCGATGACGAGGTCGAAGGCGGCGGCGACGGCGGCGCGGAGGGCGTCGAGGTGGGCCCCGAGGACGAGGAGATCGACGTCGACGAGTGGAGGAGTGCCTTCCCCAACGACCCCGACGACGGTACCGGCCCGGACCCGGCTCACGGCACACCGTACATGACGAGGAAGGATTGGCTCGACTCTACTTCGATCGAAAGTAGTTTAGCTTAGTTTAAATTTATGTTTTATGTTCGGTTATGCAAAACTATCTATGTTTATGTTTGAATGCATGCTACTTTCGGTTGAACCTGCTTTGAACTTGATCAAATTGAAGTTTACAACCTTAAGTTTAGGGGATCGACTAGAAAAGGCCAAAAATTGCTGGAGTATATATTATCCACTAAGGGTTTTAGTCCTTTAACTTTTTAAGGATCGCCTAGAGATGTCCTTATGACTTATTTATTTCAGTTCTTCACAATGTGATGCTCTATATGTGCAACTATTTGCCATGCAGTTCAATTTCATCAATAACAGTTTCAACAATACCACTATGAATTACGATATTTGGTTGCTGTTAAGGATATTGCAGTTAACATGCCTTTTCACTTTTTAAACAATAACTAGTGTACTGTAGACCTGCACAATACCAGTTTGAATGACTATTTGCTTGTTTTTAAATGTTATGCCTGATGCAGTTAACACACATTTCCACTTCTTATTTTGCTTAACTAGCGTGCTTAAGCCTGCACACTAAAGCTATCATTTGTAGATTATGTTGTCTACCATGGATATATTTGGTTGATGTTTAGCCTGTTGTGCTTAACATGCCTTTATATGTACTCATGCAGGACAATATTGAGAACAATGTTGTTTTCCATCGAGGTTAGTTTCATCGCATTGCTTATATGTACTCACTGTTCAGGATATCGGTAGCTGGTACCGTATAGCCTGGGGTTGATAAGGGATTAATCATCGAATCAGACATTTCACTGAATATATCTGTAACCCATTTATCAGTAGGTTAACTAGGGCCACATTTAATATATCTGAGGCTACATAGCAACATGCATTGTACTGAAGGACTAAATATGCTATCCCAGGCGACATAGCAACAAGGAAGAGTGTTACCTTAATGTTCTGATGATGTCTAGATATACATGTAATAAAAATCTTATATAATGGGATGGAGGGAGTGTTGTACTACATCATTTTTCAATTGTTGTTTAGCTTCTAATATTAACTTGGTGCTTTTAGGTACATATATCATTGCCAAAGATCCACACTTCGACCCTTTCTGCGTATGGGGCTGTAACGCCCCGGATACACCCGCCGGTGGTCGTTACTCCTGGCGGGATCTAGACTGGCCCCACAGATCAATACTAGTCTTTTCTGTGCACTTTGTCCTCACTCGTGCGCACCCGGGAGCAACTTCCCGGTCGGTCACCCATCCTGAAACTACTCCAAGCTGAGCATGCTTAACTTTGGAGTTCTTTCCGAATGGGCTCCCGGAAGAAGAAATTCCTTATTGATATGAGTAGGCTATCATCCCTATTGAGCCAGGCTATCACAAACACCCCCACTCAGAGGAACCGACGTCCTCATCGGGCCACAGGAGCGTTCCCTCTTGGCTCATACGTCTGTGCATCTAGTCTGGTACATGTGCCATGCCGTGTGCCACGACGAGTCACAAACTTCATGAACAGCATGACCGCGCACTTGTCCACAAACATCAGTGTAACCGCGAGGGTCGGCTCTGATACCAACTTGTAATGCCCCGGACACACCCGGAAAAGAAG
>NC_057814.1:224330764-224349728 GCF_018294505.1 Triticum aestivum | reverse complement strand
CGGAAAAGAAGGAATTCCTTATTGATATGAGTAGTCTATCATCCCTATTGAGCCAGGCTATCACATACACCCCCACTCAGAGAAACCGACGTCCTCGTCGAGCCACAGGAACATTCCCCATTGGCACATACGTCTGTGCATCTAGTCCGGTACATGTGCCATGCCGTGTGCCACGACGGGTCACAAACGTCATGAACAACATGACCGCGCACCTGTCCACAAACATCCGTGTAACCGCGAGGGTCGGCTCTGATACCAACTTGTAACGCCCCGGACACACCCGCCGGTAGTCGGTACTCCTGGCGGGATCTAGACTGGCCCCACAAATCAATACTAGTCTTTTCCGCGCACTTTGTCCTCACTCGTGTGCACCCGGGAGCAACTTCCCGGCCGGTCACCCATCCTGAAACTACTCCAAGCTGAGCACGCTTAACTTTGGAGTTCTTTTCGAATGGGCTCACGGAAAAGAAGGAATTCCTTATCGATATGAGTAGTCTATCATCCCTATTAAGCCAGGCTATCACAGGGGCAATGAGATATTCATGAACCAGCATCAAGTGAGGAAACTGATAAAGATTGTTATTAAAATGGGTCAAAAGATGTCAATCAAACTATTTGTTTACACTTTATGCAAGACAACAGTGAACTGCAGGATGGTAAGTAAGAACCCTGTAGCCTTCTTTTTACTGCCCGTAATGAGTTGTGTTAGATGACAATATCTGAATCTTTTTTCTTTTGCAGTGGATCCTGAAACAGTTTACTCAAGATTATCTCTCAAACTACATGATTGGTGGCCGACCATCACAAGGGGTTGGACTAGAGTCCTGCATGCCTTCTGCATCCACGAGAGCACAATAGGGCCATTCCGCTTCACCTTGTTCAGCAACCGGAATGTCTGTCGCCTCTTCCTTTACCATCTGTAATAGTACAAGTATAGAACCTAGGTTCATCATTCTTTATTTGGTGCTTATGTAATTCTTAAACATATGTACCTGTGAATCGAATAATGCATTGGTTGTTTGAACCTGATGGATATGAATAAAGCTATAGCCTACTTTCAAGTTTAAATTAGGTACAATTTTAAATAGCAGCAATTAAATTAGGGCGAAATTACGTTGTGCAGGTCATTACGGCACACACGGTTGGTAAAACACAAACGTTTGCGATATACACCATAATCCGAGACGGTTCACAGAGAGGAAACGCGTGCAAGCATGCACACAGTTGCCGTTTACAAAGCGTGTGTGATGTCAGACACTATCACATATGGTGCGGGAAAACTAAATGTGTGTGATTGTCTACCTATCGTACACGGTTTATAATCATGAACTGTTTGTGATGTGCCAGGCATCATAAAACTCCCGTGCCTGGAATCTGCCTGGAAAGCTCTCGTGCCTGGAATCTGCCTGGTTTTAGGTAAAACCACAAAACTCCGACTGCGATGGCAATGCGAGCACAAACGAGTAGCAAGGATGAAGCGTTTGGGATATTCGAGATATCGTAAACGGTTATATAGGGACAACTATATGCATCAAGGCTCCCTATCCCCGACGGTTTCTGGGTCGTGTGGGAAGGACCCCCCTACCGCCCACACTCACTTGGCGACGGTTCCAAATGCCATCGCGGAAAGGGGTTAAAAACCGTTTGTATAGCACCGACGCGTACCAGTGTGATACGGTTATTCATATAAATCAGAGAATAATTGTTGTTCTGTTTACATGAATAAAACCTTCTATGGTCATACACTCAATATAAATGGTTTATTGAACCTCGATCGTAGTGATACACATATTCATAATATTGATGCTAAAAGATGCAAAGTTAATTATGATAGTGCAACATACTTGTGGCACTGCCGCTTAGGTCATATTGGTGTAAAGCGCATGAAGAAACTCCATGCGGATGGGCTTTTGGAATCACTTGATGCATGAGAACCATGCCACATGGGCAAGATGACTAAGACTCCGTTCTCCGGAACAATGGAGCGAGCCACTGACTTATTGTAAATAATACATACTGATGTACGCGGTCCTATGAGTGTTGAGGCTCGTGGCGGGTATCGTTATTTTCTGACCTTCACAGATGATTTGAGCAGATATGGGTATATTTACTCAATGAAACACAAGTCTGAAACATTTGAAAAGTTCAAAGAATTTTAGAGTGAAGTGGAAAATCATCATAACAAGAAAATAAAGTTTCTATGATCTGATCGCGGAGGCGAATATTTGAGTTATGAGTTTGGTCTTCATTTAAAACCATGTGGAATAGTTTCGCAACTCACGCCACGTGGAACACCACAGCGTAATGGTGTGTCAGAACGTCATAATCGTACTTTATTAGATATGGTATGATCTATGATGTCTCTTACCGATTTACCACTATCATTTTGGGGTTATGCATTAGAGACAGCTGCATTCACGTTAAATAGGGCACCATCTAAATCTGTTGAGACGACACCGTATGAACCGTGGTTTGGCAAGAAACCTAAGCTGTCGTTTCTTAAAGTTTGGGGTTGCGATGCTTATGTGAAAAAGCTTCAGCCTGATAAGCTCAAACCCGAATCAGAGAAGTGCATCTTCATAGGATACCCAAAAGAAGCTATTGGGTACACCTTCTATCACAGATCCGAAGGCAAGATATTTGTTGCTGAGAATGGATCCTTTCAAGAGAAAGAGTTTCTCTTGAAAAAAGTGAGTGAGAGGAAAGTAGAACTTGATGAGGTAATTGTACCTTCTCTTGAATTGCAGAGTAGTTCATCACAGAAAACTGTTCCCATGATGCCTACACCAATTAGTGAGGAAGCTAATGATGATGATCATGAAACGTCAGATCAAGATACTACCGAACCTCGTAGGTCAACCAGAGTACGTTCCGCACCAGAGTGGTACGATAATCCTGTTCTGGAAGTCATGTTACTAGACCATGACGAACCTACGAACTATGAGGAACTGATGATGAGCCCAGATTCCGCAAAATGGCTTGAGGCCATTAAATCTGAGATGGGATCCATGTATGAGAATAAAGTATGGACTTTGGTTGACTTGCCCGATGATCGGCAAGCCATAGAGAATAAATGGATCTTCAAGAAGAAGACTGACGTTGATGATAATGATACTATCTACAAAGCTCGACTTGTTGCGAAAGATTTTCGACAAGTTCAAGTAGTTGACTAGATGAGACCTTCTCACCCGTAGCAATGCTTAAGTCCGTCCGAATCATGTTAGCAATTGCCGCATTTTATGATTATGAAATTTGGCAAATGGACATCAAAACTGCATTCCTTAATGGATTTCTTAAAGAAGAGTTGTATATGATGCAAGCAGAAGGTTTTGTCAATCCTAAAGGTGCTACCAAAGTGTGCAAGCTCCAGCGATCCATTTATGGACTGGTGCAAGCATCTCAGAGTTGGAATATACACTTTGATAGTGTGATCAAAGCATATGGTTTTATACAGACTTTCGAAGAAGCCTGTATTTACAAGAAAGTGAGTGGGAGCTCTGTAGCATTTCTAATATTATATGTGGATGACATATTGTTGATGGAAATGATATAGAATTTCTGGATAGCATAAAAGGATACTTGAATAAGAATTTTTCAATTAAAGACCTCGGTGAAGTTGCTTATATATTGGGCATGAAGATCTATAGATATAGATCAAGACGCTTAATTGGACTTTCACAAAGCACATACCTTGATAAAGTTTTGAAGAAGTTCAAAATGGATCAGTCAAAGAAAGGGTTCTTGCATGTGTTACAAGGTGTGAAGATGAGTCAGACTCAATGCCCGACCACTGCAGAAGATAGAGAGAAAATGAAAGTCATTCCCTATGCCTCAGCCATAGGTTCTATCATGTATGCAATGCTGTGTACCAGACCTGATGTGTGCCTTGCTATAAGTTTAGCAGGGAGGTACCAAAGTAATCCAGGAGTGGATCACTGGACAGTGGTCAAGAACATCCTGAAATACCTGAAAAGGACTAAGGATATGTTTCTCGTTTATGGGGGTGACAAAGAGCTCGTCGTAAATGGTTACGTCGATGCTAGCTTTGACACTGATCCAGATGACTCTAAGTCACAAACCGGATACGTATTTATATTGAATGGTGGAGCTGTCCGTTGGTGCAGTTCCAAGCAAAGCGTCGTGGCGGGATCTACGTGTGAAGCGGAGTACATAGCTGCTTTGGAAGCAACAAATGAAGGAGTCTGGATGAAGGAGTTCATATCCAATCTAGGTGTAATACCTAGTGCATTGGGTCCAATGAAAATCTTTTGTGACAATACTGGAGCAATTGCCTTAGCAAAGGAATCCAGATTTCACAAGAGAACCAAACACATCAAAAGACGCTTCAACTCCATCCGCGATCAAGTCAAGGAGGGAGACATAGAGATTTGCAAAATACATACAGATCTAAATGTTGCAGACCCATTAACTAAGCCTCTTCCACGAGCAAAACATGATCAACACCAAGACTCCATGGGTGTTAGAATCATTACAATGTAATCTTGATTATTGACTCTAGTGCAAGTGGGAGACTGAAGGAAATATGCCCTAGAGTCAATAATAAAGTTGTTATTTATATTTCCTTATATCATGATAAATGTTTATTATTCATGCTAGAATTGTATTAACCGTAAACTCAATACATGTGTGAATACATAGACAAAACAAAGTGTCCCTAGTATGCCTCTACTTGACTAGCTCGTTAATCAAAGATGGTTAAGTTTCCTGACCATAGACATGTGTTGTCATTTGATGAACGGGATCACATCATTAGGAGAATGATGTGATGGACAAGACCCACCCGTTAGCTTAGCATAATGATCGTTAAGTTTTATTGCTACTGCTTTCTTCATGACTTATACATATTCCTTTGACTATGAGATTATGCAACTCCCGAATATCGGAGGAACACCTTGTGTGCTATCAAACGTCGCAACGTAACTGGGTGATTATAAAGATGCTCTACAGGTGTCTCCGAAGGTGTTTGTTGGGTTGGCATAGATTGAGATTAGGATTTTTCACTCTGAGTATCGGAGAGGTATCTCTGGGCCCTCTCGGTAATGCACATCACGATAAGCCTTGCAAGCAATGTGACTAATGAGTTAGTTGCGGGATGATGCATTACGAAACGAGTAAAGATACTTGCCGGTAACGAGATTGAACTAGGTATGAAGATACCGACGATCGAATCTCGGGCAAGTAACATATCGATGACAAAGGGAATGACGTATGTTTGTCATTGCGGCTTGACCGATAAAGATCTTTGTAGAATATGTAGGAACCAATATGACCATCCAGGTTCCGCTGTTGGTTATTGATCAGAGATGTGTCGCGGTCACTGATGACCCACAAGTATAGGGGATCTATCGTAGTCCTTTCGATAAGTAAGAGTGTCGAACCCAACGAGGAGCAGAAGGAAATGACAAGCGGTTTTCAGCAAGGTAATCTCTGCAAGGACTGAAATTATAGGTAACAGATAGTTTTGTGATAAGGTAATTTGTAACGGGTAACAAGTAACAAGTGTAAATAAAGTGCAGCAAGATGGCCCATTCCTTTTTGTAGCAAAGGACAAGCCTGGACAAACTCTTATATAGAGAAAAGCGCTCCCGAGGACACATGGGAATTATCGTCAAGCTAGTTTTCATCACGCTCATATGATTCGCGTTCGGTACTTTGATAATTTGATATGTGGGTGGACCGGTGCTTGGGTGCTGTCCTTACTTGGACAAGCATCCCACTTATGATTAACTCCTATTGCAAGCATCCGCAACTACAAAAGAAGTATTAAGGTAATCCTAACCATAGCATGAAACATATGGATCCAAATCAGCCCCTTATGAAGCAACACATAAACTAGGGTTTAAGCTTCTGTCACTCTAGCAACCCATCATCTACTTATTACTTCCCAATGCCTTCCTCTAGGCCCAAACAATGGTGAAGTGTCATGTAGTCGACGTTCACATAACACCACTAGAGGAGAGACAACATACATCTCATCAAAATATCGAACGAATACCAAATTCACATGAATACTTATAGCAAGACTTCTCCCATGTCCTCAGGAACAAACGTAACTACTCACAAAGCATATTCATGTTCATAATCAGAGGGGTATTAATATGCATAATGGATCTGAACATATGATCTTCCATCAAATAAACCAAGTAGCATCAACTACAAGGAGTAATCAACACTACTAGCAACCCACAGGTACCAATCTGAGGCTTTGGGACAAAGATTGGATACAAGCGATGAACTAGGGTTTGAGAGGAGATGGTGCTTGTGAAGATGTTGATGGAGATTGAGCCTCCTCAGATGAGAGGATCGTTGGTGATGACGATGGCGTTGATTTCCCCCTCCCGGAGGGATGTTTCCCCGGCAGAACAGCTCCGCCGGAGCCCTAGATTGGTTCCGCCTCGTGGCAGCGGAGTTTCTTCCCGAAAGCTTGCTTATTATTTTTCCTCAAACGAAAGACTTCATATAGCAGAAGATGGGCACCGGAGGCCTGCCAGGGGGCCCACAAGGCAGGGGGCTCGCCCAGGGGGGTAGGGCGCGCCTCCCACCCTCGTGGCCAGGGTGTGGCCCCCCTCTGGTAGTTTCTTCGCTCAGTATTTTTTATTAATTCCAAAAATGACTTCCGTGAAGTTTCAGGACTTTTGGAGCTGTGCAGAATAGGTCTCTAATATTTGCTCCTTTTCCAGCCCAGAATCCCAGCTGCCGGCATTCTCCCTCTTTGTAAACCTTGTAAAATAAGAGAGAATAGGCATAAGTATTGTGACATAACGTGTAATAACAGCCCATAATGCAATAAATATCGATATAAAAGCATGATGCAAAATGGACGTATCAACTCCCCCAAGCTTATACCTCGCTTGTCCTCAAGCGGAAGCCGATAACGATAAATATGTCCACATGTTTAGAGATAGATGTGTCGATAAAATAAAATACGGACATGAGGGCATCATGATCATTCTTTTAACAGCAACATATTTGAATATTGTCATATGATTTCTTATGCTCAAGTAATAATCTGTTCACAATGTCAAGTATGAATCATAAAACTTCATTGAGAGCCAACAAACTATAATCTCAGTCATTGAGGCAATTGCAATTTATCATAACATCACAAAGAGTCAATATAAGAGCTTTTCAGCAAGTCCACATACTCAACTATCATTTAGTCTTTCACAATTGCTAACACTCACGCAATACTTGTGGTTACGGAGTTTTAATCGGACACAGAGAAAGATAGGGGCTTATAGTTTCGCCTCCCAACCTTTTACCTCAAGGGTAATGTCAACAATAATAATTCATGCTAACTTACATCCAATTGGATATATATATATATATATCAGGATCTTTCCAACACACTGTGCTTGCCAAAGGATAAAATGTAAAAAGGAAAGGTGAAAATCACCATGACTCTTGCATAAGGGTAGAAGATAAAAGTAAAAGATAGGCCCTTCGCAGAGGGAAGCAGAGGTTGTCATGTGCTTTTGGTTGGATGCATGAAATCTTAATGCGAAAGAACGTCACTTTATATTGCCACTTGTGATGTGGATCTTTATTATGCAGTCCGTCGCTTTTATTTCTTCCACATCACAAGATCGTATAAAGCTTATTTTCTCCACACTAATAAGTCATACATATTTAGAGAGCAATTTTTATTGCATGCAACAATGACAACTTACTTGAAGGATCTTTCTCAATCCATAGGTAGATATAGTGTACTCTCATGGCAAAACTGGGTTTAAGGGTATTGGAAGCACAAGTAGTATCTCTACTTGGTGCAAAGAATTGGCTAGCATGAGGGAGAAAGGAAAGCTCAACATGTTGGATGATCCATGACAATATACTTTATTTCGGATATAAGAAAACATAATCCATTACGTTGTCTTCCTTGTCCAACATCAACTCTTTAGAATGTCATATTTTAATGAGTGCCCTCAATCATAAAAGATGTCCAAGATAGTATATTTATATGTGAAACCTCTCTTTCTTTATTACTTCCTATTAAATGCAACGATGACCAAAGCTATGTTTGTCAACTCTCAACAACTTTTAATCATCATACTCTTTATATGTGAAGTCATTACTCTCCATATCAATATGATCTCTATATTTCTTTTTATTCTTTCTCTTTTCTTTTATTCCCTCAAGATCATAGCAAAATAATCAAGCCCTTGACTCAACACTAATCTTTATTATATTGCTCACGGACTCGATTACATAGAGGGATCATAAAGCAAAACTCAAAACTCAAAGCTAAATCATACTAAAACTTTATTCTACTAGATCAAGATATTATCAAAAGGATCGAACTAAGAAAAATGGTAAAGATAGGAGTGTGATGGTGATACGATACCGGGGCACCTCCCCCAAGCTTGGCAGTTGTCAAGGGGAGTGGCCATACCCATGTGATTATGTCTCTTTCTTCGTGGGTGGCGATGTGATATTCTTGGCTATGATACCCCTTAGGATACCATTCTCCTCCTCGAGCTTGTTGACTTGCCGCTTAAGATCCATTATTTCCTTACGGAGCTTACCCGTGACGGTTAAAGCTCCTTGCACCCATGGATGCTGCATAGCTGCGGGAGAACAAGTAACACTCCTTTTCATATTTTCATAAGAGAGAAATTTAACATTGGAGGGGATGACCGAGTTTGGGATAGCTGAGCTCTGTAGTTCCCCCATCATGAATCTTGCCCGGAAACGAGAAGTAACTTCTTGATCCTCCCCCATGGCATCTATCCTTTTCAAGTCAGCTTCCATCTCTTCCTCCGTTGAAGGCCCAAAGTGATAGGCATCGCTGTTTGCCTCTGGACCTAGTGTCGGATGAGACACCCGACTCTCCCCGACTGACTCTTGAGAAGACATCTTGCTCTAATCTGCGGCAGAAATAACTCGAAACAAGAACAGAGGATAATTGCGTGGTACGGTGGTCAAAACCTTCGGGAGATTATATAATGAATTTTTACCGACCAAAAGAAGTATCGTGCAAGAAAACGGAGTTCGGAGAGCGCACGAGGTGCCCACGAGGCAGGGGGCGCGCCCAGGGGCTAGGGCGCGCCTCCCACCCTCGTGGAAGCCTCGTGTCCTTCCCGGACTACTTCTTATTTTCCTATTTTCTTAAATATTCCAAAACGGAGAAAAATTTCCAATAGAACTGTTTTGGAGTCGGTTTACTTACCGTACCACATACCTATTCCTTCGCGGAGTCTAAAACGTTCTGGAAAGTGTCTCTTATGTATTCCTCTGGTGTTACGGTTTCAATAACATTAGTTTCAACATTTATAGGATTACCTGAGATATAATGTTTGATTCTTTGACCGTTCACCACCTTTGGATTTGTGCCTTCGAAGTTGTTGATTTTTATGGCACCGGAACGATAGACCTCCTCGATAATGTAAGGGCCTTCCCATTTAGAGAGAAGTTTTCCTACAAAAAATCTTAAACGGGAGTTGAATAACAACACATAATCACCTATATTAAACTCACACTTTTGTATCCTTTTATCATGCCATCTTTTAACTTTTTCTTTAAACAGTTTGGCATTCTCATAGGCTTGGGCTCTCCATTCATCAAGTGAGCTAATGTCAAATAACCACTTCTCACCGGCAAGTTTGAAATCATAGTTGAGCTCTTTAATGGCCCAATATACGGAGACATACCCATAGGATTTTTATATGCAGTTCTATAGGCCCATAATGCATCATCAAGTTTCTTGGACCAATTCTTTCTAGATATATTAACAGTCTTTTGCAAAATTAATTTGAGCTCTCTATTACTCAATTCTACTTGACCACTAGACTGTGGGTGATAAGGGGATGCAATTCTATGATTAACATCATACTTAGCAAGCATTTTACGAAAGGCACCATGAATAAAATGTGAACCACCATCAGTCATTAAATATCTAGGGACTCCAAACCTCGGAAAAATGACTTCTTTAAGCATCTTAATAGAGGTGTTATGATCAGCACTACTAGTTGGAATAGCTTCTACCCACTTAGTAACATAATCAACAGCAACTAAAATATGTGTATACCCATTAGAGGAAGGAAACGGTCCCATGTAATCAAAGCCTCAAACATCAAATGGTTCAATAACGAGTGAATAATTCATAGGCATTTCTTGACGTCTACTAATATTACCAATTCTTTGACATTCATCACAAGATAAGACAAACTTACGGGCATCCTTGAAGAGAGTAGGCCAATAAAAACCGGATTGCAATACCTTATGTGCAGTTCTATCTCCAGCGTGGTGTCCTCCATAAGCCTCAGAGTGACACTTGTGTAGGATCTATTCCTGTTCATGCTCAGGTATACAATGCCTAATAACACCATCTACTCCTTCTTTATAAAGATGTGGGTCATCCCAGAAGTAATGTCTTAAATCATAGAAAAAACTTTTTCTTTTGCTGGTATGTGAAACTAGGTGGTATAAATTTAGCAACAATGTAATTAGCATAATCAGCATACCATGGAGCAGTAGGAGAAGCATTTATGGCATTTAATTGTTCATCAGGAAAGCTATTATCAATAGGTAGTGGGTCATCAAGAACATTCTCTAACCTAGACAGGTTGTATGCAACGGGGTTCTCAGCTCCCTTTCTATCAATAATATGCAAGTCAAATTCTTGTAATAGGAGAACCCATCTAATAAGTCTAGGTTTAGCATCTTTCTTTTCCATAAGATATTTAATAGCAGCATGATCAGTGTGAATAGTTACTTTAGAATCAACAATATAAGGTCTGAACTTATCACAAGCAAATACAACTGATAAGAATTCTTTTTCGGTAGTAGCATAGTTTCTCTGGGCACTGTCTAGAGTTTTACTAGCATATTGAATAACATTTAATTTTTTTATCAACTCTTTGTCCTAGAACAACACCTACAGCATAATCACTAGCATCACACATTATTTCGAAGGGTAAATTCCAATCAGGTGGCTGAACAATAGGTGCAGAAATCAATGCTTTCTTAAGTATTTCAAATGCTTCTACGCAATCATCATCAAAGACAAAAGGGATATCTTTTTGTAATAGATTAGTCAGAGGCCGAGAAATTTTTGAGAAGTCCTTGATGAACCTCCTATAAAAACCGGCATGACCAAGGAAACTTCTTATACCTTTGATGTCCTTGGGACACGGCATCTTTTCAATAGCATCAACTTTAGCTTTATCAACTTCAATACCTCTTTCAGAAATTTTATGCCCCAAGACAATGCCTTCATTAACCATAAAGTGGCATTTCTCCCAGTTAAGATAAGGTTAGTTTCTTCATATCTCTGCAAAACTCGATCAAGGTTGCTCAAGCAATCATCAAAAGAGGATCCATAAACGGAGAAATCATCCATGAAAACCTCACAAATCTTTTCACAAAAATCAGAGAATATAGCCATCATGCATCTTTGAAAGGTAGCAGGTGCATTACATAAACCAAAAGGCATACGCCTATAAGCAAAGGTACCGAAAAGGCAAGTAAAAGTGGTCTTTTCTTGATCATCAGCTGACACAGGTATTTGAGAGAAACCAGAGTAACCATCTAGAAAGCAAAAATGTGTATGTTTGGATAATCTGTCTTGCATTTGATCAATGAAAGGCAAAGGGCAATGATCTTTTTAGTAGCTTTATTTAATTTGCGAAAATCAATTACCATCCTATAACCTGTAATAATTCTTGGTGGAATCAATTCATCTTTATCATTAGGAACGACAGTAATACCTCATTTTTTAGGGACACAATGGACAGGACTTACCCACTGACTATCAGCAACTGGATAAATTATACCTGCTTCAAGGAGCTTTAATATTTCCTTTCTTACAACTTCTTTCATCTTAGGATTTAGCCGTCGTTGGTGATCAATAACTGGTTTGGCGTCTTTCTCCAAGTTTATTTTGTGTTGACATAGAGTGGGACTAATGCCCTTAAGATCATCAAGAGTATATCCAATAGCAGCATGGTGCTTCTTCAGAGTTTTCAATAATTTCTCTTCTTCATGCTCTGAAAGGTTAGCACTAATAATAACAAGATATATCTTCTTTTCATCAAGATAAGCATATTTAAGAGTATCAGGCAATGGTTTAAGCTCAAACACGGGATCACCCTTGGGTGGAGGAGGATCCCCTAGGATTTCAACAGGCAAGTTGTGTTTTAGAATAGGTCCCCGTTTAAAGAATGCTTCATCTATTTCCCTTCTTTCATTCATAAACATATCATTTTCATGGTCAAGCAAATATTGTTCTAAGGGATCATTAGGAGGCACGACAATAGAAGCAAGACCAATAATTTCATCTTTACTAGGCAATTCCTCATCACGGGGTTGTCTACGAAATTTAGAAAAATTAAAAATCATGAATCATATCACCCAAACCCATAGTAACAACATCCTTTTCGCAGTCTATCCTAGCGTTAACAGTGTTCAAGAAGGGTCTACCAAATATAATGGGACAAAAGCTATCTTGTGGGGAACCAAGAACAAGAAAATCAGAAGGATATTTAAATTTCCCACACAATACTTCAACATCTCTAACAATCCCAATTGGTGAAATAGTATCTCTATTGGCAAGCTTAATTGTCACATCAATTTCTTCTATCTCAGCAGGTGCAATATCATGCATAATTTCTTTGTATAAGGAATGAGGTATTGCACTAGCACTAGCACCCATATCACATAAGCCATGATAACAATGATCTCCTATTTTAACAGAAATAACAGGCATGCCTATAACAGGTCTATGTTTATCTTTAGCACCAGGCTTAGCAATTCTAGCAGTCTCATCACAGAAGTAAATAACATGCCCATCAATATTATCAGCCAAGAGATCTTTAACCATAGCAATATTAGGTTCAACTTTAACTTGCTCAGGGGGTTTGTGTGTCCTAATATTACTTTTGTTGACAACAGTTGAAGCTTTAGCATGATCCTTTATTCTAACAGGGAAAGGTGGTTTCTCAATATAAGCAGTAGGAACAATAGGATCAACATTATAAGTGATAATATTTTCTTCAACTTTAATAGGTGCAACTAATTTTACTTCAATGGGAGGATTATATTTAAACCACTTCTCCTTAGGGAGATCAACATGAGTAGAAAAGGATTCACAGAAAGAAGCTACTATCTCAGAGTCAAGTCCATATTTAGTGCTAAATTCACGGAAAACATCGGTATCCATAAAAGATTTAACACAATCAAACTTAGGTGTTATACCTGACTCCTTACCTTCGCCGAGAGCCCAATCCTCAGAGTTGCGTTTAATTCTTTCTAATAAATCCCATTTGAATTCAATAGTCTTCATCATAAAAGAACGAGTACAAGAAGTATCGAGCATGGAGCGATTATTGAGAGAAAGCCGAGCATAAATTTTCTGAATAATAATTTCTCTTGAGAGCTCGTGATTGGGGCATGAATATAACATTGACTCAAGCCTCCCCCAAGCTCGATGCTTTCTCCTTCGCGAGGCCAAAAATTATATATGTAATTACGATCACGATGAACAAGATGCATAGGATAAAACTTCTGATGAAATTCCAATTTCAATAGGTTGTAGTTCTATGATCCCATATCATCACATAGCCTAAACCATGTCAATGCCTTTCCCTTCAAAGATAAAGGGAAGACCTTTTTCTTAATAACATCCTCGAGCATACCTGCAAGCTTAAATAATCCACAAACTTCATCCACATAGATTAGGTGCAAATCGGGATGTAATGTTCCATCGCCTGTAAAAGGATTAGCTAGCAGTTTCTCTATCATACCCGAAGGAATTTCAAAGTAAACATTTTCAGTAGGTTCAGTAGGTTGAGGAGCAACTCTTTGCTCTACTGGTCGGGGTGAAGATACCCCGAACAAGCCCCTCAAAGGATTATGTTCCATAGTAACAAGTGACAGTAAATTTCAGCACACTATATAAACTTTTCCTTACCAAATTCCACCTACCAAAGGCGCTTCACTCCCCGGCAACGGCGCCAGAAAAGAGTCTTGATGACCCACAAGTATAGGGGATCTATCATAGTCCTTTCGATAAGTAAGAGTGTTGAACCCAACGAGGAGCAGAAGGAAATGACAAGCGGTTTTTAGTAAGGTATTCTCTGCAAGCACTGAAATTATCGGTAACAGATAGTTTTGTGATAAGGTAATTTGTAACGGACAACAAGTAATGAAAGTAAATAAGGTGCAGCAAGATGGCCCAATCCTTTTTGTAGCAAAGGACAAGCTCGGACGAACTCTTATATAGAGAAAATCGCTCCCGAGGACACATGGGAATTATCGTCAAGCTAGTTTTCATCACGCTCATATGATTTGCGTTCGTTACTTTGATAATTTGGTATGTGAGTGGACCGGTGCTTGGGTACTGCCCTTTCTTGGACAAGCATCCCACTTATGATTAACCCCTATTGCAAGCATCTGCAACTACAAAAGAAGTATTAAGGTAAACCTAACCATAGCATGAAACATATGGATCCAAATCAGCCCCTTACGAAGCAACTCATAAACTAGGGTTGAAGCTTCTGTCACTCTAGCAACCCATCATCTACTTATTACTTCCCAATGCCTTCCTCTAGGCCCAAACAATGGTGAAGTGTCATGTAGTCGACGTTCACATAACACCACTAGAGGAGAGACAACATACATCTCATCAAAATATCGAACGAATACCAAATTCACATGACTACTTATAGCAAGACTTCTCCCATGTCCGCAGGAACAAACGTAACTACTCACAAATCATATTCATGTTCATAATCAGAGGGGTATTAATATGCATCAAGGATCTGAACATATGATCTTCCACCAAATAAACCAACTAGCATCAACTACAAGGAGTAATCAACACTACTAGCAACCCACAGGTACCACGAGGCAGGGGGCGCGCCGCCCACCCTCATGGCCAGGGTGTGGGCCCCCTCTGGTTGATTCTTTCTCTAGTATTTTTTATATATTCCAAAATGTGCCTCCGTGAAGTTTCAGGACTTTTGGAGTTGTGCAAAATAGGTCTCTAATATTTGCTCCTTTTCCAGCCCAGAATTCCAGCTACCGGCATTCTCCCTCTTCATGTAAACCTTGTAAAATAAGAGAGAAAAGGCATAAGTATTGTGACATAACGTGTAATAACAGCCCATAATGCAATAAATATCGATATAAAAGCATGATGCAAAATGGACGTATCAGGACACACTCTTCCCCTCTCGTTACTATGCATCTCCTAGATAGATCTTGCGTGATCGTAGGATTTTTTTTAAATTGCATGCTACGTTCCCCAACAGTGGCATCCGAGCTAGGTCTATGCGTAGATGATATGCACGAGTAGAAGACAAAGAGTTGTGGGTGATCATAGTCATACTGCTTACGACCAACGTCTTATTTTGATTTGGTGGTATTGTTGGATGAAGCGGCCCGGACCAACCTTACATGACCACGTTCATGAGACCGATTCAACCGACTGACATGCAACTTGTTTTGCATAAAGGTGGCTGGTGGGTGTCTGTTTCTCCAACTTTAGTTGAATCGAATTTGACTACGGCCGGTCTTTGTTGAAGGTTAAAACAACAAACTTGACGAAACATTGTTTTGGTTTTGATGCATAGGTAAGAACGGTTCTTACTAGAAGCCCGTAGCAGCCACGTAAAACTTGCAACACAAAGTAGAGGATGTCTAACTTGTTTTTGCAGGGCATGTTGTGATGTGATATGGTCAAGACATGATGAGATATACGTTATTGTATGAGATGATCATGTTTTGTAAAAGTTATCAGCAACTGGCAGGAGCCTTATGGTTGTCATTTTATTGTATGAAATGCAATCGCCATGTAATTGCTTTACTTTATCACTATGCGTTAGCAATAGTCGTAGAAGCAATAGTTGGTGAGACGACAACGACGCTACGATGGAGATCAAGGTGTCAAGCCGGTGACGATGGAGATCACACTACAAAAAATACACTTCCGTGATGATACGTTTTTGTCACAGTAGGTCACGTTTTCTGTCATGCATGTACATCCATGACGATTTTATGACAGAATTAAGATAGTCATACCTGTGTTGTCGTAGAAGTGTTCCATGACATTACCAAAATTATCATCACAGAAGTGTTCACTTCCATGACGATAAATGCCGCGTCATGGAAGTGCTTTCGTCAAGGGTGACTGACACGTGGCATCCACCATAACGAGTCTTCGTTATGCTATCAGGTCCGGTTTTGGACCTGATAACCCGCTAACAGCCACGACCAATGCCGATATTCCACGTGTAAAATTCTCATTGGCCGATGGAACCACTTGTCAGCTCCACGTTGGCACAGGTGTCACTCATCCAATGGGCGAGATGCGCCTATGATATGTTGTCACGTGGACCGACCCAATAGTGGCCCATTCAGGTTAAAAGGCCGGGCCTGTCAAAATAAGCGGGCCGGCCCATTAGCGGCCTACTTGAGTCAGACCCACTTACAAGCACGGCCCATACAAGTTACATAGAATCGGCCCATCAAAGGCCCATTCTAGATTTGATAATTTCCAACCCATCATCAGTTTTAGCCCGTTAACGGCCCGCTACGTCTTTGGGCCCAATTGCGGCCCGAGCTTCTTTCGGCCTGTTAAGAGCCCATCGTCAATTCCAGCCCGTTAACGGCCCGGAACGTCTTTTGGCCTTTTCTCGGCCCATTCTGCAGTTAGGCCAATTCTAGCCCGCTGTGACTTTAGGCTTGTCCTCGTCCCATTCGGTAAATGGGCCAACTCCTAGCCCATTTTGTCTCTTGGCCTGTTAACGGGCCGCACAACAGTTGGGCCTTTGACTTTAGGTCCATTAGGGGCCCACGTTCCGCAGGGCATCATTTCAGCCCAATGCGACTTTTGGTCTGTTAAAAGCCTAGTTTGCAAACTGGGCCTCCTCTGCCCCACAACACTTTCGACCTCTTACTGGCCCGTAAAGTAAAAGGACCGAGACAAAATTGACATGTATTTCGGCCTGCTAGAGGCCCACGGGACATTTCCATTTATACGGCCCTATCGAGCTTTTGGCCTGTTAACGGCCTGCTAAGAGCCGTTGTCACGGTGGGCCACATCATTTGGGATCCACTTAATATTATTTTGACCAGCCCAATTAAGGCCCGCTTTGACTACACATGTTTGTTCATTTGTATGGCGTCCAGGAAATGTTTGGGCGTGTTGGCCCCCGTTTCAACGATATAGCATACTCAAGAATTATCCTACTCTATACTATCGCCTCTAAAAAACATACACTATACAATAAAAAGACTAAGGCATAGAAACGTAGAATAATCCTACACTATACAATAAAGAAAGTACAGCTGAATATATCCACTGGGCATTATAGTTCGGCACCAGTGATAATAAAGCGTACACAAACAACAAATTACATACACTGGATAAATAAAGCTCATACATCATGGACACGCATCAACAGAACTTACCATTTGAACTATAATCTCTTCAGAAAATTGGATTGGCCGGATTTAGATACCACAAATTTCAGTCTGCAAAATCTCCAATTCCTTCGTGGTTACCTCAGTGTCTTGTTTCATTTTTTTGACTCCTGCATCTAATACCTGCATGTCCAGTCTCAACTTGTTGATTGCACGTTGAGAATCATGTACACATTGTCTTGCCACCTCTAGTTGATGCTCGAGAACATCAGCACATTCCAATTCCAATCCGTAATCATTTGGTAACGGCCATGTCGCACTGCTCGCATATCTTTGTGTTGATGTCAATTCATCCTGAAATGTTTCTGTAAGTACACATGACTAGGGCAAAAATATAGTTACAACAGTGAAGCGAGCAAGACAGACTATTTTGTACATGGCAAAACAGGACTAACAATAATGTTACACGTCATGAAGCATAAGCAGGCAATATTTTAAAAATTATAAAAATGGTAGTCTCTGCACCCTACATACAGAAATCTCTCTTAGCTCACCACAGGAGCATGATGTTGGGGCCAAATCCAAAACACAGACAAGTTATAAATTTAGACAGCACGTTGCGTATAAGTAAGCAAGCAGTTGGCCATTCTGTAGCTCAATTAAAGTCTTAGGAGAATAATAAACAACAGAGGGATTCATACAAACCTACTACAGCAAGCAAAGCTATGCAATCATTAGCCTAGTATAAACTAGATTGTGAGCCTCATGCAGTAATAGTTGGTTAATAGACTTCAAAGCTTCAGGCACACTTCGCCAGTGTAACATCCCAAATTTTCAATTTGGTATGTTATACATAGATCATCTTTGCATATCATGTTTTATTGCATTTTGACAAATCCTCGATAAATCCTAAGCAACTCAAGGACCCTCGGAGAGAGTTGGGGATTTTTCTCGAATTTTCATATTTGATTTTCATCAAATAATAAGACGAGGATTTTGGTTTTAATTATTTTCTCTCCGGAAAATATTTCATTCTAAAAATAAACGAGAGGAGAAAATATGACTTCTCCAAAACAATTGAAATACTGGAGGAAAAATGTTAAAATCATTTATTGGAATTATTTGGATTTTATTTGCTATTTTTATTGCATTAAAAATATTGCATGTTTTCAAAATATTTATTTTGTGTTAAAAAATGTTCACCCTATTCTAGATTATCTAACTAGACGGGGAAATTTTATTTTAAATTTTTCTGACTTTTATTTATTTTTCTGTGTATTATTTTCCGCGATACGTTTAAAAAAAAGCAAAACAAAAACAGCGCGCGCCCGCTGGGCCGAGCCCAGCCGAGCGCCAGGTCGCCGGCCCACCCCGTCGCCCTCTCCTTCCTCCGCACGGGAGAGCGCCGCCGCCGTGTCCTCCATGGACACGGGACCGAGCCGCCGCCGGAGCTTGCTCCCTCCTCCAAGCTTGCTCCCCCCCTCTTTATATACCCCCTCTCTCTCTCCTCTCATCTCACCCGCCGCGACCGCCGCACTTGCCGCCCGCCGCCGCCGGTGTGAGCTCGGGAGCCGCCGCC
>NC_057814.1:224322579-224330509 GCF_018294505.1 Triticum aestivum | reverse complement strand
GCCCTTTCCCCCGAGGCCCGCACCCCCGCCGCACCCCCGCGCCCCGCCGGAGCCCCGCCGGATCCTCGCGGGAGCCGCCCCGACGAGGTATACCCGATGCCTTTCGGTTTGCCGGTTTTCTTTAAAAAAACCCTTAGTTAAAAAAAACCAAGATCGTTTTTTTCGGTTTTGTTATTTTGCGAGCGTTCACCGAACCGTTCGTTTTAACGAACGCGTTCGTCGGTTTTTCTCTGTTAACGAACGTCCGTTCTTTAACCGTTCGTCCGTTTTTCTTTTTCGTCGGATTTTTCTGCGATTATCTCATATTCGATTTCTGATCGAATCTTCGTTTCTGTTTAACTTCTCGCTCGTTTGTCGGAATCAGGCGATTCAAGCGCCTAGAGTTTCGTCTCGAAATTCTCTTTCCGTTTAACCTACTCAAACAAGTTTTGCTACAGTAAAATTTGACATAGATCCAGATTAGTAAACGAAGCTTCTTTCTTTCGCCGTTTGACTTTCGTTGCTTCGTTCGAGTTGATTCTTTTTGCAAACCGGAGTTCTTAAGTTGAACTTTCTGGTTGGATCTTTCATTCGAGTTTTACCTGTGCATTAGATGAGTACTGATTGTATGCTTGTTTGTTTGCGATAGAGTACCCGGAGTGTGCCGCTTGTTACTTCGACTCGTTAGGTTTTGCGGATCATCAGCAAGGCAAGTAACACTTTGATCATACTTTTCATACCCAGTTTTATTGCATTAGATATTTTCCTCAAACAATTGCATGATTAGGATCTAATTAAATTGTGGGTATTGGGAAGTAGTTGAGGTAGTACCTATTACCTGTTTTCCATTCAAACCCTTGGGAGTTACTTCTACGTTGCTATTATTATTGCCATGCTATGCTCGTAGACGTGGATTGGGTTTGAGAGTTATTCATGACAGATGTGAGATGTTTATTAATGGTTCAACTTAAGGTGGCAACTAAAACTCACATCTGGGTGGATTGAGGCACCTGGAGAACCCAGTGTTGTCTGATTTTATAAGGTCCGCCACCCAGGCTCAAAGGGATCATAAGATTATTCATGCTAGAAACTTCCGTGTGCAGCCACAAGCTATTATGGGCTCTAGCATAGCTGAGTAGGTTACAAGATCTCTTGAAGAGGTGAGCTAGCAGATGTAGGGGAAAGTAGGTGTACCGGTCCATCCAGAGTAAAGAGTGGTTGTTTCTGAAAGACTGTGTCTCGTTCATCCGTTTCTCAAACATCATGTAGTGCGAGAATCAAGCGGAGGCGATCGAGTCTTGTGGGGAAAAGTGCGCAAACCTCTGCAGAGTGTACAAACTAATCATGGTTAGCCGTGTCCCCGGTTATGGACAACTTGAGTATCTAGTACCTGGATTATCATTTGAATCTCATCACTATGTTACTTTTAATTAATTTTGTTGGGTTAATGATGAACCTAATTGGGATTGAGTTGGAGGTACCTTCTCAATGTTTCACAACCACCATGATAGTTAAATAAAATTTATTCCTTTGAAGTAGGATAAAAATGGCTTTTCGCAAAACTGTAACCATAGAGCTTTCCACCAGCCATATATGCATGTAGTATAGCATTATTATTGTTCATTACTCTCTATGTGTTACATTGCCAGCATATCCTATGTGCTGACCCGTTTTCGGGCTGCAACATTTCATGTTGCAGACTTTTCAGACGACGAGTAAGGTGCCTTAGGTCGTGGTCTTATACTCAGTGATGCCGCTGGAGTTGATGGACTCACTTATCTTCAAAGTCTTCCGCTGTTATCGTATTAGATGGCCTTAAGCCATATTTATCATACTTAATCTCTTCGGAGATATTCGATGTAATAAGTGTGTGATTGCTACTCTGTTATAAATCCTCCATTTGTACTGTGCGTGTCAGCATTACTGATCCAGGGATGACACTGGTGCACAGCAGCACAGACCATTTGAGGTCTGGTCGCTACAAAGTTGGTATCAGAGCACACGCTGACTGTAGGACACGACCACTAAGCTTAAGCCCTAGAAAGCTTCTCTCTTCTCATTTCTGACCCCTCTTCTCTTTCTACTCTTTTAGGAATGGCGAATGCAAGGAGCAAGTTCATGCAACCAGATGAAGACACGCCGTTTGGTCGACATTTGAAGGAAGTCACCAAGTACTTGAACATAGGAATACCAAGCATCACGGGAACCTACAACGCCACATTACCTGAAGAGGAGAGCTGGAAGATTCAAGTTATCATTCCAGGAAGGACGTTTGTACCAGTTACTGAACCCATAAGATTGGTTTTCGAAGCACCAACTTGGAGTTTAGGGAAGAGCATGGTCGCACACATCGCCATGGGACGCATCGGAGAAGTCTATCACCAGGAGCTTAAGGATACAATTTACCAAATTTGTGGACGCCGAGACGCGCAATGGGAGATGATCAGAACCAAGAAGGATGGATCAATCGCAGCTTTCATCCAGGAGCAGAACCAACACATTCGTCGCTAGGAGAACCAGATGTGCACGAACAAGGAAGAACTGAAGAAGGCATTAACCAAGATCAAGGAGCTCCAAGAAGAACTCAAGGCTACACGCGAGGATTATTTGGAGGAAATCAACGCACTAGTAGGGAAGAATGACGACCTGGAGAAGAAGATTGGAGTATTCATGGGAAATCCAGTGCCAAAAGCAGAAGTCGACGAATGCACTTGTCCGGATAACTACATTATCATCGACGACACCGACTCAGAACCAAGTGAAGACGACTGGGTTGATGAAGCTGGAGCAGACATCATGGAGTCTTCAACGGATCAGAATTTCTAGTAGACCACCATATCAGTAGTAGTTTTCCCCCATTTACTAGTATAGTTCAAGCACTTTGTAACGCTAGTTAGATCGATTGTTTTGCCTTGTTTGAATTGATTGAGTGATATTGATTGATTTGTCTCATGAGCATATGGGTAGTGTTTTCCCTATAGACCTCATTCTATTCTTAACTCTCATCTTTTCTAAACCTATCAGATGCCTCCGAGACGTGACACCGGATTTGTTTTCCCGCCAGAGATCACCCAGTTGATTCAGCAACAGAATGCCCTGATGCAAGTGTTAGTGCAGAACCAAGGCAACAACAACAACAATAACCCACCGCCACCACCACCTGTTGATAACTTAGCCCGTTTCTTAAGGCTAAACCCGCCGGTGTTTTCCAGTAGCACCGAGCCGATTGTAGCAGATGATTGGCTCCGCAAAGTTGGAAGGGAGTTGACCACTGCAGGATGCACAGATGCGGAAAGAGTGTGTTTTGCCACACATCAGCTTGATGGACCCGCAGCATCATGGTGGGAGAATTATACAGCCACGCACCCTATTAACACTGTCACATGGGACCAGTTTCAGCAAGCTTTCCGTACAGCTCATGTTTTAGTAGGAGCTATGGCTATGAAGAAGCGTGAGTTTCGCAACCTACGCCAAGGAGGACGCACCCTAGGCCAGTATGTGGAGGATTTCAGTAAGCTAGCACGTTATGCACCAGATGACGTTGCTACAGATGCTGCCAAGCAGGAGAAATTTTTGGATGGGCTGAATGATGAACTGAGTATGCAGCTGATGGTAGCAACCTTCAACAACTACCAGGAGCTGGTAGATAGAGCTCTCATGATTGAAGGGAAGCAACAGCAGATTGAAAACCGCAAGAGGAAGTATGGACAAGGGAAGTACAATTCTGGAGCCCAGCAGAAGCCACGATTTACCCCGAAGCCGGGAGGACAGTTTCAGCATACCCATGGAGGAGGTAGTTCGCACAACCATAATGGCTCCAAGATTGGTAATGGGAATGGAGGAGGCAACGGACAGAACCGCACCAACCCATCTACCCCAACCAAGAGGGATCTAAGTCACATTACTTGCTTCAAGTGCCAGAAGACGGGACATTATGCAACTGATTGTCCTGAAGCCCAAAATGGAAATGGCAATGGAAGCTCTGGGAAGAAGCCGAACCCGTTCAACAAAGGGCATGTGAACCACGTGAGCGTGGAGGAAGTTGAAGCTCAGCCTGATGCAGTAATAGGTAAGTTTTTGGTTAAGTCATTTACTGCAACTGTTCTTTTTGATACTGGTGCATCGCATTCATACATATCAAGGGGATTCGTGAATAAGTTTAAGATGTCCACCCAAGTTCTCAAAACCCCTATGTTAGTAACCTCGCCAGGAGCAGAGTATATGGCAACCCAAGGATGTTTTCAGATACCATTGGCCATTGGAAGGCATGTTTTCCCCTCAGACCTCATTGTTTTGGAATCGCAAGGTTTGGATGTGATTTTGGGAATGGATTGGCTATCGTTGTATGGAGGAAACATCGATTGTGCCAGCAAGACGATTTTGCTTACCACCCCGGAAGGAAAAAGGATCAAGTATGTATCCCGGCATATGCTGAAGAGGACTCAAGTAAATTCCTTATCAGGAGTTGTACAGGAGGAAGTACCAGTGGTGAAGGATTATCTGGATGTATTTCCAGAAGAGTTGCCAGGCATGCCACCAGATAGAGACATTGAGTTCTTGATTGAACTTTTGCCAGGCACAGGGCCAATATCTAAGAGACCGTACAGGATGCCCGCAAAGGATTTGGAGGAAATTAAGAAGCAGATCAAGGAGTTACTGGATAAAGGATATATTCGCCCAAGTTCGTCACCTTGGGGATCACCAGTACTTCTAGTGGAGAAGAAAGATGGATCGCTGAGGATGGTTGTTGATTACCGAGGATTGAATGAAGTGACCATCAAAAACAAGTACCCACTGCCGATGATCAATGATTTGTTTGACCGCCTACAAGGAGCTAAAGTATTTTCCAAGATCGATCTACGATCAGGATACCATCAGTTAAAGATTCGAGAGCAGGATATACCTAAGACGACATTTACCACCAGATATGGACTGTATGAGTATACCGTTATGTCATTTGGACTGACTAACGCACCTGCCTATTTCATGAACCTGATGAACAAAGTGTTTATGGAGTTTTTGGATAAGTTCATCGTGGTGTTCATTGATGATATTTTAATCTTTTCCAAGGATGAAGAAGAGCATGAGGAGCATTTACGATTGGTACTTGAGAAGCTCAGAGAACATCAGTTATATGCCAAGTTCAGCAAGTGTGAATTTTGGCTGAAGGAAGTTGGATTCCTTGGACATGTTATTTCTGGAGAAGGAATAGCAGTAGACCCTGCCAAGGTTGACACAGTGACAAGTTGGGAATCACCCACGACAGTTGGAGAAATCCGGAGTTTTCTTGGACTTGCAGGATACTACCGGAGATTCATCGTGAATTTCTCAAAGATTGCTAAGCCCATGACTGAGCTATTAAAGAAGGACACCAAATTCAATTGGACTGAGGAATGTGAAGCTAGTTTCCAAGAGTTGAAGAAACGATTGGTTACATCACCAGTGTTGATTCTGCCCGATCAACGCAAAGACTATGAAGTTTATTGCGACGCTTCTCGTCGAGGACTTGGAGCAGTGCTTATGCAGGAAGGAAGAGTTGTGTCATATGCTTCACGACAACTTAAACCCTATGAGAGGAATTATGCTACGCATGATTTGGAATTAGCAGCCGTGGTGCATGCATTGAAGACATGGAGACATTTTCTCATCAGAAACCATTGTGAGGTGTATACGGATCACAAGAGTTTGAAGTATATTTTCACGCAGAGGGAGTTAAATCTCAGACAGAGGAGATGGCTGGAGCTCATTAAAGACTATGATATGAGATTGCATTATCACCCAGGAAAGGCTAACGTAGTAGCAGACGCGTTGAGCCGCAAGAGTCATGTCAACACCCTCATGACAGGAGAGATACCTCAGGAGTTAGCCGAGGACCTTCGCGAGCTATGTTTGGAGATAGTCCCAAGAGGCTATTTAGCGGCATTGGAGATTCAGTCTACCTTGATGGAAAAGATCAGAGAAGCTCAAAAAACAGACAAGGAGATTGAAGAGATAAAGGAGAACATGAGCAAAGGAAAAGCCAAGGGATTTCGTGAGGATGAGCACGATACCTTATGGTTTGAGGACCGCGTATATGTGCCAAATGAACCGGAGATCAGGAAGTTGATTTTGCAGGAAGCCCATGATTCATCGTACTCGATACACCCAGGGAATACCAAGATGTATTTGGATTTGAAGAATACTTTCTGGTGGACCGGAATGAAGAAGGATATTGCGGAATATGTAGCAGTTTGTGATGTGTGTCAGAGAGTGAAGGCAGAGCATCAGAAGCCAGCAGGATTGCTACAACCATTGCCGATACCCGAATGGAAGTGGGATAAAATAGGCATGGATTTTATCACATGATTACCCAGGACTCGTTCAGGCTATGATTCGATATGGGCTGTAGTCGACCGTTTGACGAAAGTGGCTCATTTCATTCCAGTGAAGGCCACTTACACCAGTGCTAAGTTGGCAAAGATATACATGACCAGGATCGTATGTTTGCATGGAGTTCCAAGGACCATTGTATCAGACAGAGGAACCCAATTTACCTCGAAGTTTTGGAAGCAGTTACATGAAACACTGGGAACCAGGCTAGAATTTAGTACAGCTTTCCACCCACAGACAGATGGACAGACCGAGAGAGTCAACCAGATTTTGGAGGACATGTTGAGAGCATGTGCACTAGATTACGGATCCAGTTGGGACGACAATTTGCCATATGCGGAGTTTTCTCATAACAACAGTTATCAAACCAGTTTGAAGATGGCCCCTTTCGAAGCTTTGTACGGAAGGAGGTGCAGAACACCGTTGTTATGGGACGAAGTTGGAGACCGTCAGTTGTTTGGACCAGATTTGATTAAGGAGTCTGAACAGAAAGTAAGGTTGATTCGCGATAGGCTCAAGGTAGCCCAGTCCAGGCAGAAGAGTTATGCTGATTCTAAACGAAAGGAGACAGTTCACGAAGTCGGAGACCGAGTTTATCTTCGAGTATCACCGCTTCGAGGAGTGAAGCGCTTTGGAGTTAAGGGAAAGTTAGCGCCCCGTTTTATCGGACCATACAGAGTGTTGGAACGTATGGGAGAGGTTGCTTACAAGCCGGAATTGCCCGAAGGATTGTCCGGAGTACATGATGTATTTCACGTTTCACAGTTGAAGAAGTGCCACGCAAAAATGGCTGAGATACCGCTGAGAGATACCGTGCCACTGGAAGCGATTCAGCTGGAAAGTGATTTGACCTATGAGGAGAAACCAGTTAAGATTCTTGAGTATGCCAGCCGAGTTACCCGCAGCAAGGTTATCAAGTTTTGCAAAGTTCAGTGGAGTCATCACACGGAAGATGAAGCCACCTGGGAGCGAGAGGAAGATCTACGGAAGGACCACTCCCACCTGTTTTCTAGCCAACCCGAATCTCGAGGGCGAGATTCATCTTAAGGGGGGTAGGTTTGTAAAATCCCAAATTTTCAATTTGGTATGTTATACATAGATCATCTTTGCATATCATGTTTTATTGCATTTTGACAAATCCTCGATAAATCCTAAGCAACTCAAGGACCCTCGGAGAGAGTTGGGGATTTTTCTCGAATTTTCATATTTCATTTTCATCAAATAATAAGACGAGGATTTTGGTTTTAATTATTTTCTCTCCGGAAAAATATTTCATTCTAAAAATAAACGAGAGGAGAAAATATGACTTCTCCAAAACAATTGAAATACTGGAGGAAAAATGTTAAAATCATTTATTGGAATTATTTGGATTTTATTTGCTATTTTTATTGCATTAAAAATATTGCATGTTTTCAAATATTTATTTTGTGTTAAAAAAATGTTCACCCTATTCTAGATTTTCTAACTAGACGGGGAAAATTTATTTTAAATTTTTCTGACTTTTATTTATTTTTCTGTGTATTATTTTCCGCGATACGTTTTTTTTTTTAAAACAAAAAACAAAAACAGCGCGCGCCCGCTG
>NC_057814.1:224287650-224322113 GCF_018294505.1 Triticum aestivum | reverse complement strand
CCCAGAGCACCTCACCCCCGCCGCGCCCCCGCGCCCCGCCGGAGCCGCCCGACGAGGTATACCCGATACCTTTCGGTTTGCCGGTTTTCTTTAAACAAAAACCTTAGTTAAAAAAAAACCCTAGATCGGTTTTTTTTCGGTTTTGTTATTTTGCGAGCGTTCACCGAACCGTTCGTTTTAACGAACGCGTTCGTCGGTTTTTCTCTGTTAACGAACGTCCGTTCTTTAACCGTTCGTCCGTTTTTCTTTTTCGTCGGATTTTTCTGCGATTATCTCAGATTCGATTTCTGATCGAATCTTCGTTTCTGTTTAACTTCTCGCTCGTTTGTCGGAATCAGGCGATTCAAGCGCCTAGAGTTTCGTCTCGAAATTCTCTTTCCGTTTAACCTACTCAAACAAGTTTTGCTACAGTAAAATTTGACCTAGATCCAGATTAGTAAACGAAGCTTCTTTCTTTCGCCGTTTGACTTTCGTTGCTTCGTTCGAGTTGATTCTTTTTGCAAACTGGAGTTCTTAAGTTGAACTTTCTGGTTGGATCTTTCATTCGAGTTTTACCTGTGCATTAGATGAGTACTGATTGTATGCTTGTTTGTTTGCGATAGAGTACCCGGAGTGTGCCGCTTGTTACTTCGACTCGTTAGGTTTTGCGGATCATCAGCAAGGCAAGTAACACTTTGATGATACTTTTCATACCCAGTTTTATTGCATTAGATATTTTCCTCAAACAATTGCATGATTAGGATCTAATTAAATTGTGGGTATTGGGAAGTAGTTGAGGTAGTACCTATTACCTGTTTTCCATTCAAACCCTTGGGAGTTACTTCTACATTGCTATTATTATTGCCATGCTATGCTCGTAGACGTGGATTGGGTTTGAGAGTTATTCATGACAGATGTGAGATGTTTATTAATGGTTCAACTTAAGGTGGCAACTAAAACTCACATATGGGTGGATTGAGGCACCTGGAGAACCCAGTGTTGTCTGATTTTATAAGGTCCGCCACCCAGGCTCAAAGGGATCATAAGATTATTCATGCTAGAAACTTCCGTGTGCAGCCACAAGCTATTATGGGCTCTAGCATAGCTGAGTAGGTTACAAGATCTCTTGAAGAGGTGAGCTAGCAGATGTAGGGGAAAGTAGGTGTACCGGTCCATCCAGAGTAAAGAGTGATTGTTTCTGAAAGACTGTGTCTCGTTCATCCGTTTCTCAAACATCATGTAGTGCGAGAATCAAGCGGAGGCGATCGAGTCTTGTGGGGAAAAGTGCGCAAACCTCTGCAGAGTGTACAAACTAATCATGGTTAGCCGTGTCCCCGGTTATGGACAACTTGAGTATCTAGTACCTGGATTATCATTTGAATCTCATCACTATGTTACTTTTAATTAATTTTGTTGGGTTAATGATGATACCTAATTGGGATTGAGTTGGAGGTACCTTCTCAATGTTTCACAACCACCATGATAGTTAAATAAAATTTATTCCTTTGAAGTAGGATAAAATTGGCTTTTCGCAAAACTGTAACCATAGAGCTTTCCACCAGCCATATATGCATGTAGTATAGCATTATTATTGTTCATTACTCTCTATGTGTTACATTGCCAGCATATCCTATGTGCTGACCCGTTTTCGGGCTGCAACGTTTCATGTTGCAGACTTTTCAGACGACGAGTAAGGTGCCTTAGGTCGTGGTCTTATACTCAGTGATGCCGCTGGAGTTGATGGACTCACTTATCTTCCAAGTCTTCCGCTGTTATCGTATTAGATGGCCTTAAGCCATATTTATCATACTTAATCTCTTCGGAGATATTCGATGTAATAAGTGTGTGATTGCTACTCTATTATAAATCCTCCATTTGTACTGTGCGTGTCAGCATTACTGATCCAGGGATGACACTGGTGCACAGCAGCACAGACCATTTGAGGTCTGGTCGCTACAGCCAGAGTAATTAAATGGTAAGGCCTTTAATTATGTCAACTAATAGTTATACAAGCACCCAACATCAGGCATCATTGTTTGGGCATCTCATTAACTGAGGACAAATAAAGCAATTGAAAAGGGCAAATTAACTATGCCTGAAACAAACAAGGAATTGAACTGTTGAGTTGGATAGAGTGACTTACCTTAACTGGTTGAATAGGCTCAGCGCTGCTCCTACTTCTCTTGCAAGGCCCCTTCCTAACATATTGTACTTGGAAATCCTGAATCTTATCTTCATTGCACCCCCTCTACAAGGTGACACAAACTAGTTACCCGTCTCCTTGGAAGATAAATATGCATACTTTCCAGTCTGTGAACAACACAAAAGGATGAGATTATAACAAAACAACACCGCATAATGAAACATGCCACATCTCTTGCACTTGCACATAATGAAATGAGCATTTACTATGTGTGCACTATGTAAAAACTAGGCATACCTTCAAACTGGATCTCCAGGTACTCTTGGAGAACCTACTTTAGTGTACAGTCAAACCTTTATGTCACCTATGAGTTAGACAAGCCCCCACTACAGCAGCCCTTAGTGTTTAAATCATTGACAAGCTTTGTAAGAGTGTTAGGTCAAGAACAACAAATAATCAAAGCAAACAGTCCTGGTATGGCTGGCTGATGCAAACAAGCAATTGAACGGATGTGTGAGAAAATCTTACATACTCCCTCCTTCCATCTATATAGGGCCTAATCTTTTTCGAGGCTAACTTTGACCAAGTGTTATAGCAATAATATATGACATGCAAGTTACACAAAGCACACCGTCAAATTTGTACGTGAAAGGAGCTTCCAATGATATAATTTTCACATTATACACATCTCATGTATTATTAGTCTTATGAATAGTCAAAGGTGGTCTTGAAAAACACATTAGGCCCTATATAGATGGAAGGAGGGAGTATCAAGAAAAGAAGCAAAGAAAGAGGCTTAAAGACCATCACTTGACTGACCAGATTTAAGGGGCATTTAAACATCATGTGCAACGTATGAACTAACATAAACATATCATATTCCAGATTCTACAATGGAATGCACATGTATTAGGTTATGCCATGTATGATGATGCCTAAATGTACACTATAGCAGGCAGGAGTGATTCATCATTGCACGCACAATTGAATTGCAGGTTAAGGGCCAGTTCTATTCCGCCTTTTCAGAGCTTATTGTCAAAATAAGCCATAAAAGATGTAAAGAAGTCATTTTTGAGTTATGGGCTTGGGCTTAACTTATTTCGCTTTGGAGGGGGTGTTTCAGGGTAGAAGTTCACTAAAAATTGAAGGGAAGGGGAATAGTGAAATGACTCTGTTGTTTGCCTATATTACACTCAAAATGTAATTGCTCATGCCCGCGTCACACCTGACCCTCAAGTAAAAACAAATACGCAAGCGTTCATTGCCCTGGCCGCTTGCATCTCCTCTCCCCTTTCCCTCTACCTCGATCCCCTGCCTGCAGCGCTAGGGTTCCTCCAGCGAGCTGTCGCCACTGGTCCCATCTGGCCTGGTCCTCGACGATGCTCTGCCCAGCTAGGCTACATGGCCGGCGGGTAGGGCCAAATCTCCCCGGCTTCTCCTCCCTCTGGCGCCGCCCCTCATTCTCATGCTCTCCAACAGCTGCTCCACTGTGGTCCGTCCAACGCACTACTCCGGCGGGCACCGCACAACTACAGCTGATGCCACACTGCAGTAGAAGGCACCTTATTCCCCCTCCCCTCCTCCCAGGTCGTGGCCTTGAGGTGCTGTTAAAGGATGAGCTCATCCAACAAGGTGAGGATCTCCTTTGATTTTTTGCCAAATTTTCATTCTGATCCAGTATACGATGAATTGCTATGAGCTGCTTCTGCTGCTGCTATATGATGCATTGCTATGAGCTGCTCCTGTTGCTGCTATATGATGAATTGCTATGAGCTGCTGCTGCTATATGATGAATTGCTATGAGCTGCTGCTGCTATATGATGAGTTGCTATAAGCTGCTCCTGCTGCTACTATATGATGAATTGCTATGAGCTGCTCCTGCTGCTGCTATATGATGAATTGCTATGAGCTACTCCTGCTGCTGCTATATGATGAATTGCTATGAGCTGCTGCTGGTATATTATGAATTGCACACTGCTGCTGTTGTTGTATGATGAGTTGCTGTGAGCTGCTGCTGCTGCTGCTATATGATGCTTTCAGGTGATGCTGCTATATGATAATAACCAGCCACTTGGACCATCAAATTTCAATAAATAATTGTTCTTCATTTAAATGTGGGTCATGCGTTCTTCATTTAAATTAGGCAATGGAATCTCTATGGAAGACATTGACCAAAGTAGATTGTGTCAAGTAGATGGTATCTTTGTATTTGCATTTTGAACAAATAGTGATTGCCTGTTTTCCTATCATATTAATTACTGCACTGGGTTCAATTTGTGATGTTTGCAAGTCAAATTAATTTTCATATGGGTAGCAAAATGACAAAAATATAATGCAATCTAGACTTTTCACTGATCATATCAAAGATAAGCTGAAAAGGAAGGCAATGAAAAGAACTGGTTGGCTAATTACCTGAAGCTTATATTCACGGGTGCTTATGTTCTTATGATAACTCATAATAACAGTCCCTAAGAAACTTGGCCAATAGAATTGACATACAAATAACATGTCACGATGATTGCAATGGAGGAGTGACCTACCATAGTACATTGTATAGGCTCACTGCTGCCTCTCCTTTTTTGCGATGTTCCATGAAATTGCCACATACATCTTGTACTTTTTCATTGTGTAACCCTATCTGCAAGTTGACACGGTTAATTTCAGACATCTCTACATGATAATACATTGCATATCCCTTGCGCATATTTAAACCACCAATTAACGATTGTGTGCGTAGCATAAACTAGCCATGACTCTGTGTGCTGGACTAGCAGGCACTCTGTAGTGCACTGGAATTCCTACATGCCACCTACGATTTTGTGTAATGTACTACCTCTTCCTAAATATATGTCTTTGTAGAGATTCCATTATGGTTCACATACAGATGTATATAGATGCATTTTCGAGTGTAGATTCACTCATTTTGCTCCGTATGTAGCCTATAGTGGAATCTCTAGAAAGACCTATATTTAGGAACGGAGGTACGAGGTAGTATCATGTATGACATCTACATATCTAATTTAGCAACCAGTAGTAGAAATCATTGTCTGCACAAAGGGATTACTGGTCGAAAATCCTAGCAAAGCACGCTAGCAGGCACACAACAATACAAGAGAGAGAGACGCACTTACAAGATCATAGCAATGCCTCAGTCCAGGATCTTGGTTGGCCAAGCTGTTAGATCCAGAAGAAACATCGTCCTTGTAGTTTTTGCCAGCTGCATAACAGGTAACAGCGACCTGTTAGTGTATTTGAAGTACATCAGGCAAGTGATGCTGGACGGGTTTAAAGGTGACAAGTACCTAGGTCGTGGCGGGTGCTTGGCATCTTGCCAGGCGGTGGGAATCAGGTTAGAAACGTCAAGGGTGATGATGCTGCGCTGGCTGTCGGGGTCCGGTAAGGAGATCTAGAACCGTCGAGTAGGGTGTTTGTGGAGCGGCTCCGATAGGGTGGACTACGGTGTGGGCGAAGCGGATATGTGGCCGTGGACGAGGGCGTCGGTGAAGCTGCTCCGGTGGTTGGATTAAGGATGGTGTCGACGATGCGGATCTGCGACCATGGACGGGGCGTCAGAAGCTGCTCTGGTAGGTTGGATGAGGGTGCGACGAAGCGGATCTGAGGCCGTGGACTTGTGAGTTGGCAAAGCGGCCCCGGTAGGGTTGAGAATGGTATAGGTGAAGCTACTCCAGCAGGGTTGACGATGGTGTTGGCGAAGCGGCTCCGGTAGGGTTGAGGAAGGTGTCAGCGAAGAGGATTAGAGGCCATCGACGGGGGCGTCGGTGGGGCGGCTCCGGGGGGATGTGGACGAAGCGTCTCCGGTGGGTAGTACGAATGAGCCGCTGCAGATGTGCCGCGGTTGATGAGAGTACCGGTGAAGCAGATCCGGCGCCGTGGACAAGGCCAACACTGAATGGGCTGTGGTACAGTGGTGGATGAGCAGTTTACTTGTTTCTAGGGGAGGTGGGAGGGGTAGATGCGGCCGCAGAAGCAGATCTGGCGAGGTGGCCGCCGCTGGCAGTGAATGGGCTCTGGTACGCTGGTGGATGAGCAGTCTAGGGTTTCGAGAGGGGAGGGGTAGAAAGGCCGATGAAGTACGGAAGGCGTGATGTAAGATGCTCTGGTGGTGTGGAGTTAGTCGTTTTTGCGGGAGGAAATGGGGGTGCCGTGTGGTGGGGGGAACCAGAAGTTACCAAAGCAGCCCCGACCTATTATGTAGATGAGGGCGGTATTGTAACTGTTGTTCTCCATGCACCAAGGACAAAAGGGGAATTTCGCATGCTAAAGACTAGGTGGCGGAAATTTTAGAAGGAGGCGGAAGATTTTGCCGCCCGCGGGATCGTTCGTATCCAGTTTCAACTAATTTTGTTGTGCTAGCGGGAAGGTCATGCGAGACTGTGTACACGGGGCACGCGTCAGCAGTTAATGGTGTGAAGTCCACCCCAGAAAAAAAGACAATAACTCGGGATGATGCGCCGATAACTTGGACGTTCACACGGGCGCGACCAATCGTACGGGTGTAGAGGCGCGTTCACAAAAAAGGGATCAAACGCTCAGCCTATGTATTTCTTGTGTAAATAGATAATTTAGTGCCATTGGTTATTTACTTTAAACATAATGCATTGACGTGTTAGTGTAGAGGCGCACAAAAAGAAATGGATATTGTAGTCCCACAAAAGAAATGGATATTGTAGTCCGCTACTTAAAAGTGTTACCTCATATGATTACATAGCCTCCATTTCATAAATTGCGAATCCGTTCAATGGACATAGGAATATTACATATATTACTTCATAATAGAACCTTAAATCATCCAAGACTAATGAATTTGAATGCAAGAGTAAGAATGGTGCATGTACATGATAGCTACATTGGTTGTTTGAAGAAACATCACTGTAACTTTGGTATGCACAATTGAAAAGGTTTATTTAGATAGAAAAAAATGTGATATGTGAGTGTCCAATCTTTATAGCATGGAATCGATATTGTACCTTTGGCCATGATACAAAGTAGATATGATTTATGTTCAAGCGATGCACGTCCACGATCGCTAGATAGTGATACGTGAATGGATTGTGCAATCTCTCTCACACGCATACATATATATCTCATTTCCCCGTAGGCATCGGAATCACACACGCGCACTTCATGTATTTCTCTCCCTCCGTCAAGGTTAGAATTCGTCTTTCTACCCCGTCCTACAAGCCTCTCACACAAAAACACACACACACACTCTCTCTCTGTCGAACACGCCCACCCCTTTAATTCCGCCCACCCACAGCCACTAATGTCTCAAAGTATAATTATGTCTCTCACACATATGCCTAAGGTTAACTCGAGTTCCGGAACCATATGAATACATACAATGGGGTTCCAGCAGAGCACCTTTTGTTTTGAGATTTCGCTCTCTCTCTCTCTCTCTCACTCACACACACACACACACACACACACACACAAAAACACACACGCGCGCGCGCGTGTAGACATTGTTCTCGCTTCATTTTTCCGGCACTTGCATGCACACTGTTTGTTTATCTCCAGGATGCTTTAAGTATGCCTCGCACACATGCTATCTACCTATCCCTTAATATAGATATGTGTCACACAAACTCCTTCTCCCTACTAGCAAGATGCCCATGCGTTGCACAGAACATCAAGATGCATTTGTATGAGTAGTTTATCTTGTGGGATAAAAGGATGAACGAGGGAATGCCTTATTTGCAAATGTGGAGAGGGGTGTGGCTATCTCATAGTTTCCTTCCTATCCGTCAGATATAAATTGGATGGCCTATATTGCAGGATGGCAGGAACACTATCATCACCAACTCTGTTTTTTTAAGAGTAGAGATATGTAAGTGTCACTGCCCCCCCACACACCCACACCCACACACTTCCCGACACCAAAGGAGTAGGGTGACACCTCGATCTTGATACTAATCTATCGACTGGCTTCTCTCTCAAACACACACACACACACTAACCGACACTGAAGGAGTAGGGTGGCACCTCGATCTTGATAGTAATCTATCTACTCCTCTTTCAAACACTCACACACACACACTCGCTAGTTGTGCCTCTGTGCCTACCGCGCACACTCTCGATACGTCTTTCTCTCCCTCCCCCTCCCCACCCCCACCCCAACAATGACAGCAGAAGGGTGACAACTCGATCTGATCTTAATCTGTCAATTGGTTTCTCTCTCAAACATTGTGCTCTGTGCCTCGCTCAGACACACTTGATACGTCTTTTTCTCTGTAGCCCCCTTGATATGTAGACTTCTCACGCGCGCACAACTGTAGTGACGATGACGCTGAACCCAGTGTGCCTTGTTTTTACCGGCCTCATGTGATAGTTTTCACCCTGTTTTCTGTTAATTAACAAGGCAACCTTTTCTTTGTTACTACTAGTGAATCTGAAATCATTCGGGGCAGACATAAAATATATCACTTCAACCCAATTATCGCAGTAACTATTTTAAAGGAAACTAGCTAGATGCCCGTGCGCTGCGCGGAACATCAATATGCATTTGTATGACTAGTTTCTCTTGCGAGAGAAAAGGATGAACGAGGGAAGGCCTTATTTGCAAACGTGGAGAGGGGTGTGGGTATCTTTTTGCAAAATTGCCATAGTTTCCTTCCTATCCATTAGATATAAATCCGACAGCCTATATTGCAGGATGGCACGCACACCATCATCACCAACTCTGTTTTCTACTCCCTCCGTTCCTAAATATTTGTCTTTTTAGAGATTTCAACAAGTGACTACATACGGAGCAAAATGAATGAATCTACACTCTAAAATATTTCTACATACACATCCATATGTGGTAGTCCATTTGAAATCTAAAAAAGACAAATATTTAGGAACGGATGGAGTATAAGAGTAGACATGGAGATATATCTCCAGCATGGTCTACAACAAAAATGTGTTGGACTGGTTAGCGCCGGATGCTCGCAACGCGATGACCTGAGTTCGAATTATGTCTTTAACTTTAGATTTTTATATTATATATATATATATATATATTACTTATTTAATATATACTTCTTTCGCTACTGTACTGACAATGGAACCCACAGAGTACTTAGAATACAAGATTAAGGATGGACTTGTTTCTTTTTAACTTTCTGTATGAAGCTGTAGCCACCCTGCAAGTCACGTGTACACTGTACATGCAATTAACTTTTTATAGATGGAGAATCATACATGCAATTAACTCAAATGGATTGGATGTGACTCTATTATTTCCAGCATAAGAGCATCTCCAACGGCAGCCGGCAAATTTCCTCCCGCTTCCTTCCGCGGAGGACGACATCAAACGCCAGCGGCATACATTTTCACAACTCTAACCAGCCAGATGAAATTCGTGCAAACACGGACTGATTTCATATAAGCATGAAGGATTTCGTATAAAAAGCCAGATCTTCATATAAACATGATGGATTTCATTACATTTACATGAACTAAGCGGTGCTAATCCAGCTCTCTTGGTATAATTAATACTCCCTCCGTCGAAAATACTTGTCCTAGAAATGGATGTATCTAGACTTATTTTAGTTATAGATACATCCAATTTATCCATTCTTAGAACAAATATTTTCCGCCAGCCAGAGAGGGAGTACCTAATCTAAATGGCCGCCCGCGGATCCCTTTGTCTTCCTCATGTCCGGCACACACTTGCGGGGTCGACGAAGGTCCTCGGAAGAGACGAAGCAAGAAAGAAACCACCTGAATGCGCAGTCGTCGCCTCGGCGGTGGCCTTCATGGGACCCAAGTGGCACCGGCCTCCCGTGTTCTACTTCTGCTCGTTGATGGCGGCGGACACGGAGAAGCCGGCCACCGACTCGTCGCTCTCCATGCACCTGGCTTCTGTCTCTGCCTGCATGGCGTTGCAGAAGGCACGGGAGGCACGGCCGCGGGCACGGGAGGCGCGCCCACAGACACGGGAGCCGCCGCCACTGGTGGCGCGGTACGACGCGGCAGCGACGACGCCGGTACCGGCGTACTCACCGCCGTGCCGGCATGGAGCAACTCACCACTCCTCATCGAGCTGAACTGGAGCGGCAAGTTGCTGAACCACGTGCCGGCTTGGGGCGGCAACTGGCTCCGTCGGGCCAAGCGAGGTTGGTGAAGCACCGAGCGGCCTCGCCCGTATCCGGAGTGCTCGGGGGGCCACCCACCCGGGTAGTATGCCGGAGAACGGCTCCTCGGAAGCCATCGAAAGAGTGGAGAAAATGGTGAAGGAGGAGATGGGGGAGCGGCGGAGGGGTGCGATTCTTGCCCGCTGTCTGTCTGGCCTCGTTTAAATAGAGGGCAAACGGTAGGAGCTTGGCCGACCTCTGGCCTCGTTTAAACTGAGGGCGAACGGGAGGAGCTCGGCCGGTGTTGCCATTAATTCCGGCCCGCTCATGAACGGACGTGTGGCCGGAGTAGGTTTCTCGATTTGCATGCGAGTTTAACGGAGGGGTTTGATGGAGGCGAGGAGGCTTGTTCAGCCGGGCGTGCAGTGAGTAGTGCAGTACTATTCGATTTGACAGCGGGCGGCGCAGTTCCAGATACGGCTTTAATGCAGATGAGGGAGGGGGTAGCGGTTCCCTAAAGGTTGAACGGCCAATGATGCATCCTCCTTCAATTAGCATCGTGATTGCATGAGAGAAGTAATGGGAGGAGGACCGGGAAAAGAGGCTGCACGATGTGAATGCAACGCAGTTTGCACTCATATAAAGGCGCCCCTCCATTCCAATGCATCTTCCACATCGTACGCACCTAAGCATTTGCCTAAGCACCTACACTAAGTGCAAACGTGCTCACTCCAGACCCATGGCGGCGATTCACGCGAGCGGACAGCGGCTGTGCCAGATGATCCACGACGCCGGCCTGCGTCATGGCGCCGAGGATCGTCTCCAGACGATGTTGGCGACCGGCTGGTGGATGGCCGCCGTCGACGCCAACTACGACTATCAGTTGGACCAGACGATCATTGCCACCACCAACAAGTTCACCGTCCTCAAGAAGCTCGCGGACGACATCGCCGTACTCCTCCAGCCCGCGTGCCCGGGCTCCTCATTTCCTGCCACCCTAATCGATCGGCCTCCATGGTCGGAACCTCTTTCAAGCACTGGTGGCCCTGCGACTGCCCGCCGACGCGACGAAGAATGTCCACCTGGAGGTCGCGCTAGCTGCGAGGCACCTCGCCCTGCAAGAATTCGTCGACCTACACATCCACGTGTACGAGCAAATCATGTACACAGGTATCTACAAGGCCAGTGAGGACACTACGACGTTGGCCTTCCTCAACCGGCTGGAAGCCTTGGATGCCTTTGCTGAGAAACACCTTGACCTCACCACAAAAGCCGCCGCTCCTTAGCCGCCGGTCGGTGGCCTGGCGCACTAAGTTGAGGAGGAGGAGGTCGTACGTTGATGGATGCATCTTTCTTCTTGCCTCCTGTAACCACCACTGCGATTGCATCATCGTGGCCTTAAATTCTTATTGTGCTATTGCATTCTCGTTCCATTCAATACCGACATGTGCGACCCCTTTGCTTAATTATATGCATCACTGTAACTAGTACTCCATCCGTCAATTTATAAGTTGTGCTTACCGTTTCCATCAACTTCGTGCAACGCACGGGCATCTTGCTGGAAACACTAGAACATGTCGGACCGCATGTGACCAAATCGATGATGCGCCAACCTAGCTACTACGTTCACTGCTTATCTGGCGGAAATAGCCCCGCCCTAGCGTTGCCAATCGTTATTTCTAACTATCGATCGTGCCAAGGAGCAGAACCAAATGTTACAATTTATACATGTTTCTCTACTCCTACTCCTATAAAAGACTCAGTTGGTGATGGTGGTGTGTCTGCCATCCATCGTTTCTGACCATTAGATCTGCATCTAACGGCTGTGAGGTAAGTTGTGGCATTTTTGCAACAATAGCCCACTTCTCTGCTCCAATTTGCAGAAAACCCCTTATTATCTTGAAAGCAACCACATCCCTCCCTCACCTCATCAAAACAGCCTGAGAAATATATTTCGAGTGAAAAGTAATATATTAGGAGTATATCAAAACAAGAGCGATTTCTTTCAAGTTTGTGAACAAGTACTACTATTCTCTACTTTGGATTCGTTGCAACGCACGGGCACATTGCTAGTAAAAGGAAAAGGCCCGCTGCATTCGCGTCGCACCCCCACACGCCCGGGAATCGGGAGTACTCCACGGCCCGTCCGACACACCACATAGCTAGGGAAGGCGTGTTGCCTAGCATTTTCACTTTCATGTGGGACCGCCGTTGAGCAAACCGCACCCCGCCCGCCGCCGGGTTGGAAAACAAAAACGAGTGGAAGATCTAGCTATAGCACGGAAGCCAAGAAATTTGGTGTCTGATGGGGCTCGTTAATAGAGTAGGAGCATTCCGTACTACTACTCTCTATACAACTAGGTACGTGCACGACACAGCATCGTAGGAACAAAAAACGGGAAGATCTTGCTTTGGGTGATTTATCTTTATTCAGTCAACGTAGTATGAATAATATGATGTGGGGGCACCCATGAAGCTTATGTGGCTTGGTTGCATGGCTACGAAAGGTGAGAGAAAAATAAATAGATAATATGTTTAGAGTGCACTCCACTAAATAGATATACGTTGGATCCATTGCAACGCACGGGCCGGCACATCTATACCCCTACTAGCAAGATGCCCATGCGTTGCACGGAACATCAAGATGCATTTATATCAGTAGTTTATCTTGTGAGAGAAAAGGATGAACGAGGGAAGGCCTTATTTGCAAATGTGGAGAGGGGTGTGGGTATCTTTTTGCAAAATTGCCATAGTTTCCTTCCTATCCCTCAGATATAAATCGGACGGCCTATATTGCAGGATGGCAAGCACACCATCATCACCAACTCTGCTTTTTATAAGAGTCGACCTATATTGCAAACTATGAAAATTCTGCAAAAAGATACCCGCACCTCTCTCCACATTTGTAGATAAGGCCTTCCCTTGTTCATCCTAATCTCCCACAACCTCATTGTTGAGCAATTAAAAAAGGAAGCCTCTGGAACAATCTGGCATGGTGGCCGCTGCCGGCGTCGTCCATCCCCATGCCTCCGCTCACTCCGACCACCAATCACCACCACGCCCCACTCCTCCTCACCTTATCTCTCCTTTTGGAGATATCATTAGTTTTTACACATGGGATTACTCCCGCATGGGTCAATCACAACAGGTGTTTTATAAAAAAATGCATCTTGATGTTCCGTGCAATGCACGGGCATCTTGCTAGTAGAGATATAGTGTCTGAATAACTTTGAAAGTTGGTCGTTGGATGAAGCCAATCCGACGGTACAAAGATGGTAAATCCGAGCACTACTGGCCATTGGATATTATCTACATTCCACCAGATTCTGGCACATGTAGAATCTAGAATACTCCATGGTTGAACTTAAGCATAATGCACAAACCTCAAAACACAAGCACTTCTCCTTTGTTCTAGAATCTTCCATATCTTAATTGCCCAAACTTCTTTTTTCAAAATGAATTGTCTCGATTTGTTTTTACTTTATGCTTTACAATGCACAATTCCATGAATCTTAAAATAGATTTTTTTATAAAACTAATTGATTTTGAACTAGATGAACTATAGGAATTAAACGAACATCTACACCATGCATATATGACTCAAAGCTTACATGCTATAGTGTGTTATTTATTCATAATTTGGTTACCAAATCTCATGCGTGCAATGCAGGTGTACCTTACTAGTTGGTAGTAGTAAGAAGGTTTGGCATGAGCTCGTACTATGGGAGCACCACAAGGCCTGCTGCAGGAGTTAAATTTCCCTCTCGGGGCCCACGGGACCAAGATTGAGTGTCTTAGTGCAGCGGCCTATGAGTCAATGACATGTGGCCCTTAAATTCGGCTGGCCCACATGTCATTCTCATGGTAGTCGCATGGTTCGCGACTCACTAGTTCGAGACGAACCGGCTGGTGGTGGCGTGGTCGTGGCGAGGGTGCCACAGCTGGGCGTCGAGGCGTTACAAGGCATAGATGACCACACCGGTGGGTACTACCTATAGTACAGAAGTACTCCAGCTAAGGATTGATGCGCGAGACGAAATGTGTCACAGCCGCTGGATGAAAATTCGATGGTGCGGAAGTACGGATCGGAGCACAGGAGCAGAGCAGGCAAACTGCGTCCAATCGGGTGTGGCTGTGGTAGAAAGTTGATGGTCGCCACAGTTCAGCTGGCCCACATGTCATGCACACAAAGGCAGAGGATCGGTGGGGCCGAGAGGGATGAAGCGCACGTCGGGGGACGTCGTGCCGTGGGTTGGAGCGGCGTCATGGGAATCGCGTGTGAGTGTGGCAGTGGTAGAAACAAGAAACGTGATGGTCGTCGTGGTTCAACTTCCATGGACAAGTTGTCATGTCTGCTGACACATGCATTGCATACCGCTCACTTCAAGGAGCAGTAGTAGAGAAAACTTGTTCCAAAGATACCATTTTTTCTGATAAAATTCTCGAGATATCATTAGTTTTTACACATGGGATTACTCCTGCAAGAGTCAATCACAACAGGTGTTTTGTAAAAAAATGCATCTTGATGTTCCCTACAATGAACGGGCATCTTGCTAGTTATAGAAGAAGCCCACACGAGAATCTTGCCACAGGGTGTGCCACCGACCCAAGCTCAATTTTTTTCAGATGCTTAGGTGCACCGGATGCCATGCCACCCTACAAAATGTAAAAAAAAAGTTCCAATTTTTTAAAACCTGTTATCTTCAAACCAGCCACACCCGTCCCTCACCTCGTCAAAACAGCCCGAGGAATATATTTTGAGTGAAGCATGATTTATCTTTACTGATATATGTATATCAAAACTAGAGTGTTTATATTTCAAGCCTGTGAACAAGTATTATTCTACTACTTTGGATCCATTGCAACACACGGGCCAACACATTGGTAGTAGTAGTCTCAATCTCTATCTCTACTCTACTCTTATAAAAACAGAGTTGTTGACGATGGTGTGCCTACCATCCTGTAGTATAGGCCGTCTGATTTATATCTGACGGATAGGAAGGAAACTATGGCAATTTTGCAAAAAAATACCCACACCCCTCTCCACATTTGCAAATAAGGCCTTCCCTCATTCATACTTTTCTCCCACAAGATAAACTACTCATACAAATGCATCTTGATGTTCCATGCAATGCACGGGCATCTTGCTAGTCTATATCTATACTTTTATAAAAAGCAGAGTTGGTGATGATGTGTGCCTGCCATCCTGCAATATAGGTCGTTTGATCTATATCTAACGGATAGGAAGGAAACTATGACAATTTACCCGCGCTCCTCTCCACATTTGCAGATAAGGCCTTCCCTCGTTCATCCTTTTCTCCCACAATATCTTGATGTTCCGTCCAACGCACGGGAATCTTGCTAGTCTTATAAAAAACAGAGTTGGTGATGATGGTGTGCCTGCCATCCTGCAATATAGGCCGTCCGGTTTATATCTGACGAATAGGAAGAAAACTATGGCAATTTTGCAAAAAGATACCTACACCCCTCTCCACATTTGCAAATAAGGCCTTCCCTCATTCATCCTTTTCTCTCACAAGATAAACTACCCATACAAATGCATCTTGATGTTCTGTGCAACGCACGAGGATGTTTCCTTGGGGGTCTCTCCAGCACGGCGTGGCCGTAGTTGCAAGTTGACGCCCCTTGAGATGCCGACGTTGAGGGGCACTCTGATTTTGTCCGATGAGCAGGTAACATGAGTTTGATCACGTAGTAAATGCATTCTAAAGACTACTTCCGTGTCCATTTCCGAATTCTCCCCCTACCCACTGTTTCACAGGTTAGGCTCGGTGCGAGTGGAGATTGGCTTGCATATGTACGGGAGGGTACCAACATCAATTTGCACAACATTTACAATGGTGACACCATTCCCATAGAACCTTTGTCCAACGTTGGGATCAGCCATGCAACGGGCAAAATCATCTTACCTGCTCATCGGACAAAATCCGAGTGCCCCTCAACGTCGGCATCTCAAGGGACGTCAACTTGCAACTACGGCCATGCCGCGCTGGAGAGACCCCCAAGGAAACATCCTCGTGCGTTACACCCGCAAAAAAAGCCATGCAACGGGCCACCGCCTGAATTGGATGATGGAACCACGGTGAGATTGAAGAAGATAGCACGAACCTTGCACATGGCGGTCAAAGGTGGACCATGCTGTCTGCGGCCGATTTGTTGCCGTACGAGTACGAAGACGTTGTGCTCCTTTCTAACCGCATCTTCGCGGTGACAAACCAGCGGACTTGTTTCGTATGGGACACATCCTACAGTATACTCCCTCTCTCCCAGTTTATTTGTTTTGAATTTTTTTGTTTAGTAAGTTTCAAAATCAAATTTAGAGCTCCCCATCACATGTTGAGATTACAATGTCCATTAAATCGTTGCGTGCATGTATAGTAAAGAAACAAATCTCGAGTTCGGCACAAGTTCTTGTAGGGGTAGCACCACAAGGCCTGGCGCAGAAGTTACATTTTCCTCTCGGGGCCCTCGGGACTGAGCTTCACACTATTACGCGTCGGTCCTAAACAAACGGTTTTTAACCCCTTTCCGCGACGGCATTTGGAACCGTCGCCAAGTGAGTGTGGGCGATAAGGGGGTCCTTCCCACACGACCCAGAAACCATCGGGGATAGGGCCCCTACAGTACTCCTACTTGTTTCTGCTCGCATTTCCATCGCAATCGGTATTCTGTGGTGCTACGTTTACGATGCGCGGCCCATCACAAACGGTTCACTATTAAAGAACATGTATGATGCGCGGCCCATCACAAATGGTTCACCGTCAAGAAGATTAGCTAATCGTCGTATGAGTGTCGGACGGGATTACGAAACGTCCGACCTTTGTAACATTGTCGTACACGACAACTATCGCACATGCTATCCTGTGGTGCAACGTTTATGATGCATACTTCATCAAAAACAATTCATGGTTGGGAATCGTGTACGATAAAGCAACTAACACAAACATTTAGTTTGCCCACACAGTTTGTGATATTGTCTGACATCGCACACGGTTTGCAAACGACAACTGTGTGCATGCTTGCACACGTTTCCTCTCTATGAACCGTCTCGGATTATGGTGCATATCGCCAACGTTTGTGTTTTACCAACCGTGTCTGCCGTAACAACCTAGAGAGTGTAATTTCACCCTAATTTAATTGCTGCTTTTCCAAATTGTACCAGATTTGGATTTGAATTTGAATTTGAATGTATGCTACAGCTTTATTCATATCCATCAGGTTCAAACAACCAATGAATTATTCGATTCATAGGTACACATGTTCAAAAATTACATAAGAACCAAATAAAGAATGATGAACCACAATTGTATACTTGTACTATTAAAGACGGTAAAGAAAGAGAAGAAATATATTATGGTTGCTAAACAAGGCGAAGCGGAATGCCCATATTGTGCCCTCCTCCATGCAGAAGGCACGCACGACTCTAGTCCAACCCCTTATGATTGCCGACTGCCCATCCTTCACGGTATTCATGAAAACATCTAGATAATCATCGTGTTCTTGTAGAAATACTTTAACCTTTGCATGCCCACCAATCATGTAGTTTGAGAGGTAATCCTGAGTAAACTGCTTTGGCAACCACTGCAAAGGAAAAAGATTCAGACATTGTCATCTAACACAACTCATTATGGGTACTAAAAAGAAGGTGAAAGTGCGTTATATCGACTAGAAGGGGGGGTGAATAGGCGATTTTTATGAATTCTTCACTGAGGAATTTCAGGGTGAGGAAATTCCTAAGCGAAGAACTACTTGTAGCGGAATAAGTACTCAGACGCTAACATAACAGAACAGAAGCATGGTCATCAAGATGAAATGAAAGCAAGCATAGAGTACAGAAAGCGTAAGCACAGGATAAAACAGGATGAAGACAAACAGACTGAAGAAATTGAACTGAGGAAATTGAGAAAGTCTTCAGTCAAAGTCTTCAAACAGATATGAACAAGCACACACCACAGTTATGAGGAAATGAAAGAGTTGAGGAAATAGAACTAGTAGGCTTGGTGAAGACAATGATTTGGTAGACCAGTTCCAACTGCTGTGACAATTGTACATCTGGTTGGAGCGGCTAGGTATTTAAACCTGAGGACACACAGTCCCGGACACACAGTCCTCACCATATTCTCCTTGAGCTAAGGTTACACAGACCTCACCCAATCACTCGTGGTAAGTCTTTAGGTGACTTCCAAACCTTCACAAACTCGGGCACTCGGCGATCCACAATTTCCTCTTGGATGCTCTAGACCATGACGCCTAACCGTCTGGAAGATGCACAGTCTTCAAAGGTAACAAGCGTCAGATCCATGCAGGATCAATCTCTTCAGTGATGCTCAATCACTTTGGGTTTGTAGGTGTTTGGGTTTGGGTTTCCTCACTTGATGATTTTCGCTCAAAGTCCTCGGAGGATGGGATGCTCTCAAATGACAAGTGTCAGTTTCTCCCGGAGCAGCCAACCAGCAAGTGGTTGTAGGGGGCGGCTATTTATAGCCTAGGGAGCAGCCCGACATGATAAGACATAAATGCCCTTCAATGATATGACCGTTAGGTGGGTAGATATTTTGGGACAGCTGGCGGGTAGCACAGCAGCGGTCGGATATTTTGAGGCTCAAATGCCTCAGGGCTATCATGTTCCTCACTGTGTAGGCAATTCGCACTGGCGAATTCCTAACTCCTCAGTCAGAACAAATTCCTCAAAGACCAGAAGAACTTCGTCTCTGTCACTGAGGAATATGACTGAACTGTATGAGATTTCCAATGGCTTCACTCGAAGGGATTGGTAGGTGTAGGATTTTGAGTTGAGCATCACATGGAAATTTTTCCTTAGTATTTCCTCGACCCCCTTTAACAGTACGGTGTTTCCTATGACTCAAGAAATAGAAAATGAAACAACGAAAACAAAAGTCTTCATGCTTCATGTTCCTCGTATGAATACCAAGTCTTCAGGGTTACACCAATTTCTTCACTTTCAAAGTCTTCAGAAAGTCTTCAGAAATCCAAAGTCTTCAGTCGAAGAACTTCATTTTTAGGGGTCGACTTTCTCTATAAATATCAAAATCCTCATAGACTTATAGACCTGTGTACACTTATAAACACATTAGTCCCTTAACCTATAAGTCTTCAATACACGAAAATCACTAAGGGGCACTAGATGCACTTACAATCTCCTCCTTTTTGGTGATTGATGACAATATAGGTTAAGTTTTCAACGGGGATAAACATATGAAGTGTAAATACTGATATTGAGGAATTTGATTGCAAGATATAGAAGAACTCCCCGTGAAGATGTGCATAGTGAGGAATTTGCTTTTGAAGCAATGCACACTTGAAGAGTAGAATCATGGAGATCTCCCCCTATATCTTGTAATTCATACACGCATTTGACATATAATATGAAGAATTTGAAATGCATGATGAAATATGGTGACTGATGTAATTCAGCATGCATGCATTAACATTAATGAGGAATAAGCATGCAGAAAAACACAACAAAGGTATCAAGCCACCATAGAGTTTAAGTTTACAACTCGATCCAGCAAAGTCATCAGAAGAACGAGAGTTGCAACTTTGCAAAAAAACACCCATATAAGGATATACCCGCTTTAAGACTAACTCAAATTTCTCCCCCTTTGTCATCGAATGACCAAAAGGGTTGAAAATGAGAACTAACGCCCCTGAAGAATATCATGTTGATGGAGGAGCGCCAGCGTTGTTGGGGTCGTTTGTCGTAGTAGGGCATGCCGCAGTGTCGTCCAAGTCTTCATGCTCGTCGGTTTCGCGCGATGAAGAATATGAGCTGGCCACCAAGGAAGGAACCTTGACCTTCTTGTATTTCTTCGGTGGAGGTGCAGACCAGTTAAAGTCCTCCTTGAGACCCATTTGCTTCAGATCTTCTTCACCATATACATGTGACAGAATAGCCCAGGTGCGGCCGAAGACTTCATGGAGGTAGTAATGGTTTTTCTTCACTGCATTATGTGTAGCAGTCATGTTGTGAAGAATAGAACCAAACTGACGCTTAACCCATTTGTGGTTACGATCCACCTTCTGGTGAAGACTAAGCAGAAGCTCACGGTCAGTCATCACTCGAGGAGCAGTGGCTTGAGGATTTGGCTTGGATGCATTAGCAGCAGAATCATCAGTGGCAAAGTCATCATTGGTGGGATAAGATGCAGCTTTGCGAAACTGTCCATCCAATGGACGAATGCCTTCATCAATGACAGCTGGTGCCTTGCCCTTTTCATCAGCTGAGGAATATGTCCGCTTGAGGACTTCAATTGGGGGCAAGTAGCTGAGGTGATTCTGAAAATCAGCCTTGTAGTTGAGTGAAGACCTTGTTCTAAGGAATCTCATAATCCACGGTGCATAAGGCATCAGCTCAAACAGAGAAAGTGCAACATTTGCTAGAGTCCTCATGAAGAAATCATGATAGTTGACAGGAATGCCATGTATGACGTTGAATAGCAGATCTTCATAATGCCAACAATTTCCTCATCAGACGACTCGTGGCCTTTGATTGGACTCATAGTCTTCGTCAGAATGCGATAGACTGTTCTTGGCACATAGAGCAATTCCTTTACGAGGAATTTGGTCCTTGGGGCTTGACCAGGCTTCAGAGGCTTCATAAGAACTTGCATATAGTGGGCAGTTAGTTCAGGCTCTTGGTAGAGACAACGAGCTCCTTCAGGTGGAGGACTGATTGGCAGGGCATGAAGTAATTCAGATGCCGATGCCTTATAGTGAGTGTTTCCGGTCATCCAGTCCAACACCCAGGTATTGATGTCATCAGCATCGCCTGTGATGTGTAGGGTTGCATAGAACTGAAGAATAAGTTCTTCATTCCAATCAACAATATCTGTGCAAAAGTTGAGGAGGCCTGCGTCATGAAGCACACTGAGGACAGGGGTGAAGCAAGGCAGTGATTCCATGTCCACATGAGGAATATGCTCGTGGTCGAAGACTTTATCCTTGTTGAAGAGCAGTGAAGAATAGAAATTGGCCTAGCTGGTAGTCCAGAAGTGTTTCCTTCTAAGACGAGCAGAAACATATGGATTATAGTCAGTGAAGAACACGTGCTCGCCGAAGAAGTCATCAGCCTTGAATTTCTGCTTCTTTGAGAATGGATCCTTTGGCTTGGGCTGAGGAGTATCAGTCAATTGCATAATTACCTCAGGAATCGCAATCTCAGGTTCCACAGGCTGAGGAATTTCAGCTTCTTCTTCAGTGGCAGCCTGGGTCTTCAATTCTTCATTTACATTTTCTTCAGCACTAGTGGCTAGAATCTCTTCATGGACAGACGGTGTGGCATGTGGTTCATCAAATCCCATTTGAATTGTAGTTACTGGGGACTGAGGAATTTGTTGCAACGGTGTGAACAGTGGAGAGTTGGGGTGCTGACTTTCCCAAAAGTCATCATTCAGCACGTGTGTGGTACAACCAATGTCCACATCTTCTTCCATTTCTTCAACGCCGGCCTCTTCAGCAGTGAACTGAGGCATAGGCGTGGAGACAATTGGTGTTGAAGGGATTGCATCCGCTTCAATTTCTTCATCCAACTGCTCTGACGAAGCAGCAGAAGGATTCTCTTCATTAGATTCACTTGGAATCACATAATCTTCATCAAAAGGAACAAGGTCCTTTGATGGCCTGGTTGAGATAGGAACAACATCAATTGGATTTGCAAAAGAGCTGGTCAATGGCTTCATCTTCTTCGGGGCTGAAGAATTTGATGAAGTTGATGGCTTCCTTTTCTTCACCGCTGCACGCTCTACAGCCTTGGTCTTCTTCACATCTGATGCGGATGGAAGGATTGGAGCTGGTGTAGGTGCAGGAGGAGCAGAGGAATTTGGTTGAATTTCTTCAGGCAGAACTGATGCAGTTGCCCTGACTGCTTCATTTTCTTCAGGCGCACCACTAGTGGATGCCCTGGCAATTTTATCAGCGGTTGGAATGCGGTCATCAGCCCTGGTACTCTGAGTTTCTTCAGCAGCCTGATTGTCATCAGCGGTGCTGGCATTTTCTTCTGTCGGCTGAGCAGATGCTTCAACCTGAGGATTTTCTTGTTGTGTTGGGGCTGCAACATTGGAAGTGAACTTTTCAGTTAATTTCACAAACCTGACTTTGGCTCCAAGCCAGTCAGCTCTGTATACGTCAAATTCATCACTGAGGTTCTTGATCTCAGATTAAATGTTGACAAGTTCTTCAGTTGTCATTGAGACAACGTGTTTCTTCAGGAAGCGCTCCTTTTTGTACTGCGCTTTCTTGATTTGCCTGGCCTTCTCAAATTTCCATTTTTCTTCTTGGATGAAGGCAGTCAGCATATGACTTTGGCTAGGAGTCAGCTTGAAATTAGGCATAGGAGTGTTGGGTTCCTTGTGCCAGAGATCGATGTAATCAAGGATCAACTTGGGATCCAAAAGAAGAGGCACATTTGTGCCCTTGGCTCTAGCGGCCCTGAGCTGCCTGTCTCTGATCATTTTGGCAAGTTCCTCATCATCAGCTTCGTCTTCATCAGACGGCACTTGGAAGACGACCTGCTTCTTGTGAGGACTTGAGCGAGAGCCTCGTCCAGCAGTGGCCTTTGTCTTCAGCAGAGAGGGTCCCGTTGAAGAATTTGGTGCAGCTGAGGAACTAGCAGAAGCTCCTGAGGCAATAGAGATGCCTGTTGTCCTTTGGCACATGGCGAGATGCACAGGTGCAGAGGATTTGGTCAGAGCAGCTGAGGACTTTGGCGGAGGAGTTGAGGACTTTGGAGGAGCGGGAGCAGCATGAGGAGTTGGCCGTGAGGGCTTTGAAGATTCTGGCCGTGAGGGCCTTGCTGAGGAACTTGGCCGTGAGGGCATTGAAGATGAAGCACTTGGCTTATGAGCATGCTTCTTTCACATGGCCTTCTTTGGCTTGATAGCAGAAGCCTCAGCAGAGGCAGCAGCAGCAGCAGAGTCTTCGTTAAATTTCCTCACTGCTTCTCTTGCTTGTCTGGCCAATTTGGCCTGGCGCTTGGCCCATTCATCAAGATAATCCTCACCACGCTTGAGGCTGGTGGGATCAGCTTCTTCGCCAGGTGCCAATGGAGGTCTTGGGCATGGAGGATTTAGAGCGAATTTCTTCATATACTTGGGAGTAACATACCTGTACTCCCTCCACTCCCTTGCCCATCTCCTCTTTATTCTTTGGATGCGCACCTTGCGCTGATTTTTGTCCTCCTTGCCAAACTTGGCCTCATCAGGAGTGCAATAGTCCTTGTATATGTCATCAGGGATCTCAAAGGCAGTATTGACCTCAGGCCTTTTTCCTCCTTTTTGTGGCTTCTTACCGTCAGCCATTTTCTTCAGCTGAGGAATTTGGACAATTGAATTCTCTGAAGATGTATGCAACTTTTCTTCGAGGAACGCTGCAAATGAGTTAAGTTGATGAGCACCTAGTGATTCAGCAGCTGACATGAGTACCTGTGAACAGAGTATAGTTGTGAGGAATGTGGAGAGGTCATATGCGTTCTCAGAGGTTTTTCAAAAAGAACAAGTTTGAGGAATTTGACCAGATGAGTCTTGAAGAATTTCACTAAGCGTTCTTTGTCTTAGGTTCCAGAGTTGTACAGATTAGAAATCCACACAATTGAAGAATGTTGATGAAAATTATTGCTTAGAGAAACGGATCAAGAACAGATGAAATGTGAGGTGTTTAGTGAGTGAAGATTTGAAGAATAAAACACCGTTGAAGATTTTGTAGAAATCATTTGAATCAAAGAGGGCAGTAAAAGTAACTTTTAATTACCCTGGAGTAAGAACACGACGAACTGGGAAGTGTAGATGTGATATTCGTCAGTTCAGATCTTCCACGCCCTAACTCGGCAGAGGAAGACAGCTATGGCGGCGGCGGAGTGAAGAAATCCGCGGCCGGCGCGAGTACGACGGTGACGAGTTCGAGGCAGTGAAGCTCTTCCTCACCGGCGAAGATGAAGTAGCAGCGGCGCTAGGGTTTGAGAAGCTCGAGCGGGAGTGAGGTCGAGCGGAGTAAAAGAGAAGTGAGGAAGGGGAGGGGTATTTATAGCCACGGTGAAAAACTGTTCGCCCGAAGAAATTGGACGAACGTGCCCCTGACCCTTCTCATTCGCTTGACATGTGTCACCCACGTACTGAGATGTGGCGATCGTGTGAGATCGTGGGTGAATAGATAAGTATTATCGTGGGATGTGGAACGGTTTGAGCGGCAAAGCCGAAAATTTAGATAAGATAAGTTAAAAGTTCCGTTCGCAAATTCTTCAGCTGACAAGGACACAGTGAAGATTTTGAACGAGTTTCAAATAGAACGCACATGAAGAATTTGTGAATAGATTGGGTTGAGTATAGCATAGAGGGGGAAGGGTCCGATCACATTCACTTAGCAGAAAAAAGCAACTTGAAGAAATAGTCATAAGTGAATGCTGTAGAGGACATAAACTCATATATATATATATATATATATATATATATTGACTATTCGTCACCCTGGGTGAGAAATAGTTATTCTTCACCCCCCTCTAATATACCATCAATGCACCGTAATTTTACGTTCCGTAAGTTTTTTCTTATTTTCGATGTAAAAAGAGACTGTAAGAAAACATATAGTCGCCGTAAAAAATATTTTATGTTATATAAAATTAGAAACGTAAAAACATAGTGTAAAATATACATAAACTACAAATTTTCTTGTCTTATGACCTACATTTTTATTTTCTTATGCCAAATTTTACGTAGTGAATCAATAGGAATGTAACTATTTGAATTTCAAACGTAATTTATTTAGGAAGTGGTAGTAAGATTACCTCGGGTGAAGAATAACTTATTCTGCACCTGGGTGATGAATAGTAACACTATATATATATATATATATGTAGCCATTGAAGAAAAACGACGGAAACAGTGAAGACAATGCAAAGTTGAAGAAATTGAACAATTGAGGAATTTCAAAACTGAGGAAAAAACTCAAATTGAAGATTTTCAACTTTTGGTGGTGGCGTGACCCACCGTATAAGAATGATGATTTCTGACAACGCGTACAATTGTCGTAGGGCTCTGAGAATGAAATTTTTCATTAATTTCTTCACACTTAGAGTGTTATTCTTCATTGATTGAAGAAAAAGTTTCTTCATGTGTTGCACATCTAAGTCATCAATTTTGCATAAGTGTTAGGATGAGTGTCTTTTTCAAAGAACATTCGAAGATTCTAAGATATTTGGCTCACACCGCAACTTGCTAAATCTCTTCTCATCCAAGGGATTTGTGAAGATATCGGCTAGCTGTTCTTCAGTCTTCACATGCTCAATAGAAATGTCGCCCTTCAACACATGATCACAAAGAAAATGATGACAAATCTGAATGTGCTTGGTCTTCGAGTGTTGAACTGGGTTGTGAGCAATTTTGATGGCACTCTCATTGTCACAGTAGAGAGGCACGTTCTTCACGTTGACGCTGTAGTCCTTGAGAGTTTGCTTCATCCACAGCAATTGAGCACAGCAAGAACCAGCAGCAATGTACTCAGCTTCAGCAGTAGACAGTGATACGCAGTTCTGTTTCTACGAGGACCAACAGACCAAAGATCGTCCGAGGAAATGGCATGTGCCAGATGTTGACTTGCCGTCCACACGATCACCAGTATAGTCAGAGTCTGAATATCCAATGAGATCAAAAGCCGAGCCCTTGGGGTACCATAATCCAAGTGTTGGTGTGTGAGCTAGATATCGAAGAATATGCTTCACAGCCTTATGGTGTGATTCCTTCGGTGTAGCTTGAAATCGGGCACACATGCAAACACTAAGCATAATATGTGGCCTAGATGCACATAAGTACAATAAAGAGCCAATCATGGAGCGGTATACCTTTTGATCAAAGTCAATACCATTTTCATCAGTGCATAGATGGCCATTTGTGGGCATTGGAATTTTGACCCCTTTGCAATCTCGCATGCCGAATTTCCTCAGTACATCCTTGAGGTATTTCTCCTGAGATATGAATATGCCATTGCGCTGTTGATGAGTTTGAAGACCTAAGAAGAATTTCAATTCTCCCATCATAGACATTTGATATTGTTCACTCATCATATAGGCAAATTCATCACTGTAACGTTGGTCAGTACAGCCAAAGATAATATCATCAACATAAATTTGGCACACAAACAATTCACCATCATAAGATTTAGTGAAAAGAGTAGGGTCGAGTGAACCGGGTTTGAAGCCTTTCTTCATGAGGAATTCCTCCAAAGTATCATACCACGCCTGAGGGGCCTGCTTGAGGCCATAGAGGGCCTTATTGAGTCTGAAGACTTTGTCAGGATGCTTTGGATCATCAAAACCTGGGGGTTGAGCTACATATACTTCTTCCTCAAGCTTACCATTGAGGAATGCACTTTTCACATCCATTTGATATAAAGCGATATCATGATGGTTAGCATAAGCAAGTAATATGTGAATATCCTCAAGTCTAGCAACAGGTGCAAAAGTTTCATCGAAATCGATTCCTTTAACCTGTGTGTAGCCTTGAGCTACAAGTCGTGCCTTGTTCCTCACCACAAGGCCATTTTCATCTTGCTTGTTGCGGTAGATCCACTTTGTGCAAATGATATTGTGCTTGCGAGGATCTGGACGTTTGACCAGTTCCCAGACGTTGTTGAGCTCGAATTAATGTAATTCTTCTTGCATAGCTTGAATCCACTCAGGCTCTAGAAATGCTTCATCTACCTTAGTGGGCTCTATAATAGAGACGAAAGAAAAGTGCCCACAAAAGTTAGATATATGTGAAGCTTTTGAGCGTGTGAGAGGACCTGGTGCTTCAATGTCATCAATGGTTCTCTCAATTTGCACTTTGTTTGCAACGCGAGGATGAGTGGGTTATCGTCGAGGAATTTGATCAGCATTTTCTTCAACATCATTTTCTTCAGGTGCATCCGCTCGACGTTCTTCACATTCTGGCATGAATTCTTCAGCAGATGCTTCGGTAGGAATGACATCCTCAGTAGCCTTGAACTTGATAGTTTCCTCAGGTGCTGGTTCATCTATCACAGAAGGTAGGTGCTCTCTTTGCGAGCCATTAGTTTCATCGAACCGCACATCTACAGTTTAAACAACTTTGTGGTGCACATTGTTGAAGACTCTGTAGGTGTGCGAGTCCTTTCCGTAACCAAGCATAAAACCCTCATGTGCTTTCAATGCAAATTTAGAGTTGTGATGAGGATCTCTAATCCAACATTTAGCACCGAAGACTTTGAAATAACTCACATTGGGTTTCTTGTCAGTGAGGAGTTCATAGGCAGTCTTCTTGAAGAATTTGTGAAGATATATTCTCTTGATGATGTCGCACGTAGTATAAATTGCCTCAATCCAGAAGTGTCGAGGCGTCTTGTACTCATCAAGCATAGTGCGAGCCATCTCAACAAGAGTCTTGTTTTTGCGCTCCACGACGCCATTCTGCTGAGGAGTATAAGGAGCGAATAACTCATGAGTAATACCAAGTTCATCAAGATAGTCATCAAGACCAGAGTTCTTGAACTCAGTTTCATTGTCACTTCTGATGTGCTTGATCTTCACACCAAAGTTTGTAAGTGACAATATGTACCCATGTGTAACGAGAGTAATCATCAACAATAACAAAGCCATATAGAGATGCATCATTTGTAACTGCAGAATAATGGTTAGGACCAAAGAGATCCATATGAAGCAATTCAAATGGTCGAGTGGTAGTCATGATAGTCTTCGCTGGATGTTTGGCCTTGGTCATCTTCCCAGCTTCACAGGCTCCGCATAAGTGATCTTTGAGGAATTTGACATTCTCAATGCCAATGACATGCTTCTTCTTCACAAGCGTGTGCAAATTCCTCATGCCTGCATGACCAAGTCGTCGATGCCATAGCCAGCCTTCTGAAGCTTTTGGAAGTAGGCTACGGCTGGTTGTGGTCCTGTAGAGAAATCAACAATATACAGATCTCCTCTCCTAAAGCCTTCGAAGACTTTGGAATGGTCAGCTTCCATGATCACAACACAACGATACTTGCCAAAGACAACAACCATATCAAGATTACAAGGCATTGAGACAGACATGAGGTTGTATCCTAAGGACTCGACAAGCATGACTTTGTCCATGTGCCGATCCTTTGAGATAGCAACCTTACCTAGACCCAATACCTGACTTTTGCCTTTATCAGCGAAGATGATATGCTTCAGATGCGATGGAGATAAGGGAGCATCCATCAATAGATTCTTGTCACCAGTCATGTGATTTGTACATCCACTATCGAGGACCCACTCATTGGCTTTGGGTTGATCATCCTGCAGATGAATTAGTGCAGCTTACGAACTCATATACTTCATCAGTGAAGAATATGACATCAATTCATCAGATCAATTTCATCAAGCAATAGAACAGATAAAGCAGTATGAGGACGTGAGAAATGAAAGTTCATTTCTTCATGATTATCCTGCTTCCTTTCAGGCATTTTTCAGGTCTCGAGCAAATTCTTTAGATGTTTTAGCACGTCTGGAGACCTGACCCTGCAGAAGAAATTAGTTCTTTTTCTTCACCACCCACATCTGAAGGGGTGGCAAAGAGTTCATCACTCTGCGAGCTCCATATGAGAAAGGTGGCATAGAAGCCAATCCAATTCGTTTCGCATAAGAGGAGTTAGGGTAAGCATATGAATAAGCAAAGAAATTCTTCGAGGACTTATGAACATAATGGTTAGAAGAGTAATGCTCATATTCATAGCCCTTAGCTCTTCCCTGCGAAACAGAGGTGTTAGCACGATGATAATCATATGAGGACTTTGATCCTTTTGAGGAATATGATCCACGTGAGGAATTTGGTCCGTATGAGGACTTGGATCCATATGAAGAATTTGATCTGGGGTTCCTATTCTTCACATGTGGTGTCATGAGGACATTCACCTGAAGACTTTCAAGGAATCTTTTGGGAACCCAGATTTTCTTCATAGGGGAACCGTTCCTGCAGTTAGTGCCAACATATCTAGCAAATACTTCGCCATTCTAATTTTTGAACAGTTTATAGTTGGAGTCAAATGAATCATCAGAGGAATGAGGAGATTCACATGTAAAGCCAGATAGATTAGATGGATCTACTGGAGGTACCTTTGCAGCAACCCATGAGGTTTTGGGGTACTGCTCAGGCTTCCAATATGTACCATCAGCATTGAGTTTCCTCTCAAAGGCAATACCCTCTTTCCTAGGGTTCCTGTTGAGGATCTGTTTTTTAAGCACATCACAAAGCGTCTGATGCCCTTTGAGGCTTTTGTACATGCCTGTCATGTACAATTCCTTCAGCCCTGCATCATCAGTGATACTAGCAATGTCCTCAGATGAGGAATTAGTGATAGCAGAGACAGTTGAAGAATTTGTAGCATTAGAAGCATTTGAGCATTCAGGTGAAGAATTAGCAGATTCACGTTCAATGCATTTCAAACATGGAGGAACAAATTCTTCCTGAGAAGCGCTGATTTGTTGAGCAAGTAATGAATCGCGCTCCTTCTGAAGATCTTCATAACTCACTCTTAGCTTTTCAAGATCTTGCTTTCTTTGAAGAAATTCATAAGAAAGCTTCTCATGATCAGATAAGAGAGTGTTATGATGACCTTGATGGTTGTCAAACCTAGACTGAAGTCTCTGAAAGTTTTTCAGTCAAGGTTTTAGTGCGATCCATTTCTTCACCCAACATATCATCACTTTTGTGTAGCATGTTTTGAACCTTTTCAAAAGCCTTTTATTGTTTCACAGCAATCTTAGCTAGTTTAGAGTAGCTGGGCTTGAGGTTTTCATCAGATTCATTCTCACTTGATTCAGAGGAGGTATATTTGAGTACCTTGGCACCCTTTGCCATGAAGCAATAGGTGGGAGCGTAGTCATCATTGCCTTCATCAGCCTTGTTGGTGGAGCCATTTTCTTCAGAATTGAAGATAGACTTGCTGACGAATGCAGTAGCGAGAGCTAGACTCGCCACACCAGACTCGGACTCCTCAGATGCCTCCTCTTCCTCATGTTCCTCAGATTCAGCCTCAGAGTCCATTTCCTTGCCAATGAATGCCCGAGCCTTCTTGGAGTTGCTCTTCTTGTGAGATGAAGACTTTGAAGATTTTGATGATGAAGACTTTGAAGATTTCTTCTTCTTCTTCGCATCATCATAACTGTACTCCTTGTATTCTTCTTCTTTGATTCCTTTTCCCACTGAGGACAATCTTGAATGTAGTGACCAGGTTTCTTGCATTTGTGGCATAGCCTCTTCCTGTAGTCACTGGATGAGGAATCATTGCTCCTTGAGGATTTTCCAAAACGACCACGTCTTGAGAACCTTTGGAATTTCTTCACGAGCAGTGCTAGCTCCTGGCTCAGTTCTTCAGGATTACCAAGGCTACTACCTGGATCTTCACCGTCAGATCCAGAGATGACCTTGGCCTTCAGGGCACGTGATCTGCCATAGCTCGAACCATAGATATCTCTCTTCTCAGCAAGTTGGAACTCATGAGTATTTAGCCTCTCGAGGATATCAGCGGGATCAAGTGACTTGTAATTAGCACACGTTCTTGTATCATCAGTGTCAGAGTATCAAATGAGGAATCAAGCGATCTCAGCAATTTCTTCACCACCTCATGGTCGGTGATGTCAGTGGCACCAAGTGCTTGAAGCTCATTTGAGATGTCAGTGAGGCAATCGAAGGTTTGTTGGACATTTTCATTATTGAGTCTTTTGAAGCGGTTGAAGAGATTGCGAAGAACGTCAACTCGAGAGTCACGCTGTGTTGACACTCCTTCATTGACTTTGGATAGCCTATCCCAGATAATGTTGGCAGTTTCCAAAGCACTCACTCTTCCATGCTGCCCTTTGCTCAGATGGCCACATATGATGTTCTTCGCTTGGGAGTCAAGTTGCTTGAATATCTTCACATCAGTAGCATTTAGTGAAGGTGTGACTGAGGGAACACCATTTTCCACAACATACCAGAGATCATTATCAATTGCCTTCAAGATGCATTCGCATCTTATTCTTCCAGTAGGGGTAGTCCGTCCCATCGAAGGTAGGACACCCAGCAGAGACCTTGATCATACCTGCGGTCGACATAACTAAAACTCCAGGCAGTTAAACCAAAAGCACACAGAACAAGGGAGAACCTTGCTCTGATACCAATTGAAAGTGCATTATATCGACTAGAGGGGGGTGAATAGGCGATTTTTATGAATTCTTCACTGAGGAATTTCAGGGTGAGGAAATTCCTAAGCGAAGAATTACTTGCATCGGAATAAGTACTCAGATGCTAACATAACAGAACAGAACCATGGTCATCAAGATGAAATGAAAGCAAGCACAGAGTACAGAAAGCGTAAGCACATGATAAAACAGGATGAAGACAAACAGACTGAAGAAATTGAACTGAGGAAATTGAGAAAGTCTTCAGTCAAAGTCTTCAAACAGATATGAACAAGCACACAACACAGTTATGAGGAAATGAAAGAGTTGAGGAAATAGAACCAGTAGGCTTGGTGAAGACAATGCTTTGGTATACCAGTTCCAACTGCTGTGACAGTTGTACGTCTGGTTGGAGCGGCTAGGTATTTAAACCTGAGGACACACAGTCCCGGACACACAGTCCTCACCGTATTCTCCTTGAGCTAAGGTAACACAGACCTCGCCCAATCACTCGTGCTAAGTCTTCGGGTGACTTCCAAACCTTCACAAACTCGGTCACTCGGCGATCCACAATTTCCTCTTGGATGCTCTAGACCATGACGCCTAACTGTCTGGAAGATGCACAGTCTTCAAAGGTAACAAGCGTCGGATCCACGCAGGATCAATCTCTTAAGTGATGCTCAATCACTTTGGGTTTGTAGGTGTTTGGGTTTGGGTTTCCTCACTTGATGATTTTCGCTCAAAGTCCTCGGAGGATGGGATGCTCTCAAATGACAAGTGTCAGTTTCTCTCAGAGCAGCCAACCAGCTAGTGGTTGTAGGGGGCGGCTATTTATAGCCTAGGGAGCAGCCCAACATGATAAGACATAAATGCCCTTCAATGGTATGACCGTTAGGTGGGTAGATATTTTGGGACAGTTGGCACGTAGCACAGCAACGGTCGGATGTTTTGAGGCTCAAATACCTCAGGGCTATCATGTTCCTCACTGTGTAGGCAATCCGCACTGGCGAATTCCTAACTCCTCAGCCAGAACAAATTCCTCAGGGACCAGAAGAACTTCGTCTCTGTCACTGAAGAATATGACTAAACTGCATGATATTTCCAATGGCTTCACTCGAAGGTATTGGTAGGTGTAGGATTTTGAGTTGAGCATCACATGGAAATTTTACCTTAGTATTTCCTCGACCCCCTTTAACAGTACGGTGGTTCCTATGACTCAAGAAAGAGAAAATGAAACTACGAAAACAAAAGTCTTCACGCTTCATGTTCCTCGTATGAATACCAAGTCTTCAGGGTTACACCAATTTCTTCACTTTCAAAGTCTTCAGAAAGTCTTCAGAAATCCAAAGTCTTCAGTCGAAGAACTTCATTTTTAGGGGTCGACTTTCTCTATAAATATCAAACTCCTCATAGACTTATAGACATGTGTACACTTATAAACACATTAGTCCCTTAACCTATAAGTCTTCAATACACCAAAATCACTAAGGGGCACTAGATGCACTTACAGAAGGCTGCAGAGTTCATACTTACCATCTTGCAGTTCGCTATTGTCCTGGATAAAGTGTAAACAAATAGTTTAATTGCCATCTTTGGACCCATTTTACTAACAATCTTTATCAGCTTCCTCACTTGATGCTGGTTCATCGATATCTCATTGCCCCATACGCAGAAAGGGTCGAAGCGCAGATCTTTACCAATGACATATGTACCTAAAAGCACCAAGTTAATACTAGAAGCTAAGCAGCAATTGCACAATGATGTAGTACAACACTCTCTTATAATATATCTATATACATCCGTATGTGGTAGTCCATTTGAAATCTCTAAAAAGACAAATATTTAGGAACGGAGGGAGTATCTTATAACATCCAATATACTCACATATTAGATGAATTAACATCTTATATTATGGGTCGGAAGGAGTTTAGTGCATTCTTACAAATTATCGGCTGATTAACTGCTGCTGTATCCATGGGTTACAGTTAGTTTGAGCTAGTTCGTGCTCAAATAGCCCTAAAGTATATCTAAACATGAGGGCTAGTTTGAGCTAGTTGCATCTATAACCCACCCAAAAAAACTATCCAACCCAAGTGGTGCTAATTGGAGCTAGTTCTCCTAGTGCATTTATTGTCAATCTAACCCTGCCATCCAAACAACTCTTTGGATGGAGTTAGTTCAGGTTTAGTAATGAGCTAGGAACTAACTCTAACCTCTAGCTAAGTTGAGTATCCAAACAGGGATGTGTTGTTGTTTTTGTTGTTGTTGTTGTTGTTGTTGTTGTTGTTGTTGTTGTTGTTGTTGTTGTTGTTGTTGTTGTTGTTGTTGTTGTTGTTGTTGCTGCTGCTGCTGCTCTTCTACGTATATCTAGACATCATTAGAACATTAATGTAACACTCTTCCTTGTTGAATTTTGGTTGTGATCCTAGAAATCTAAGCAACTCAAGGACCCAAGGAGAGAGTTGGAGATTTCATAAATTTTCATATTTGAATTTTCTCAAATTTGAAAACAGGGTCAATTTGGTTTGAATTTTTTCTCTCCAATTATTTCCAATATAAAAAATAAAAGAGTGAAGATAATATGACTTCTTCAAAAGAGAGGAATAGTGGAGAAGAAATTTAAAATCAAATTTATTTTTTTTGTTTGGATTTTATTTGCTATTTTATTTGAATTAGAAAAAAATATGCATTTTTGAAAATTGCATTTTTAGGCCAGAAAAATGTTCACTTTATTCTAAATATTAGGTTTAGACGGTGAAAATTGTTCCTGGTATTTTTAGAATTTTTTTATAACTTATTAGGATTTTTTCTTCGGGTGAAATTTTATTAAAAAGGAAGACTTCCCGCCCGACTGGACCGAAGGCCCAGCTGAGCAGGCCGGCCCACTCTCGCGCCGCCTTCCTCACGCGCGGGGAGACCGAGCCGCCTCCACCGCCCGAGTCCAGCCGGGGCACGACTCCCGGTCCGACCCGGTGCCCCCTCCTCCAAGCAGCCGCGCCCCCCGACCCTTTATATACCGCCGCCGCCCCGCCGCCTCCTCCCCACCTCGCCCCGACCGCAGCCACTACCGCCCTCTCGCTGCAGCCGCCGC